>NW_027397111.1:6256470-6382273 GCF_003265705.2 Callorhinus ursinus | reverse complement strand
TATTTTTTTTTTAATTTTTTTATTGTTATGTTAATCACCATATATTACATCATTAGTTTTTGATGCAGTGTTCCATGATTCATTGTTTGTTCATAACACCCAGTGCTCCATGCAGAACGTGCCCTCCTCAATACCCATCACCAGGCTAACCCATCCCCCCACCCCCCTACCCTCTAGAACCCTCAGTTTGTTTTTCAGAGTCCATCGTCTCTCATGGTTCGTCTCCCCCTCCGACTTACTCCCCTTTATTCTTCCCCTCCTGCTATCTTCTTCTTTTTCTTTTTTCCTAACATATCTTGCATTATTTGTTTCAGAAGTACAGATCTGTGATTCAACAGTCTTGCACAATTCACAGCGCTCACCATAGCACATACCCTCCCCAATGTCTATCACCCAGCCACCCCATCCCTCCCACCCCCCACCACTCCAGCAACACTCAGTTTGTTTCCTGAGATTAAGAATTCCTCATATCAGTGAGGTCATGTGATACATGTCTTTCTCTGATTGACTTATTTCACTCAGCATAACACCCTCCAGTTCCATCCACGTCGTTGCAAATGGCAAGATCTCATTCCTTTTGATGGCTGCATAATATTCCATCGTGTATATATACCACATCTTCTTTATCCATTCATCTGTCCATGGACATCTTGGCTCTTTCCACAGTTTGGCTATTGTGGACATTGCTGCTATAAACATTGGGGTGCACGTACCCCTTCGGATCCCTACATTTGTATCTTTGGGGTAAATACCCAGTAGTGCAATTGCTGGATCGTATGGTAGCTCTATTTTCAACTGTTTGAGGAACCTCCATACTGTTTTCCAGAGTGGCTGCACCAGCTTGCATTCCCACCAACAGTGTGGGAGGGTTCCCCTTTCTCCACATCCCCACCAACATCTGTCGTTTTCTGACTTGTTAATTTTAGCCATTCTGACTGGTGTGAGGTGGTATCTCATGGAGGTTTTGATTTGGATTTCCCCGACGCCAAGCGATGTTGAGCACTTTTTCGTGTGTCTGTTGGCCATTTGGATGTCTTCTTTGGCAAAATGTCTGTTCATGTCTTCTGCCCATTTCTTGATTGGATTATTTGTTCTTTGGGTATTGAGTGTGATAAGTTCTTTATAGATTTTGGATACTAGCCCTTTATCTGATATGTCATTTGCAAATATTTTCTCCCATTCTGTTGGTTGTCTTTTGGTTTTGTGAACTGTTTCTTTTGCTGTGCAAAAGCTTTTTATCTTGATGAAATCCCAATAGTTCATTTTTGCCCTTGCTTCCCTTGCTTTTGGCGATGTTTCTAGGAAGAAGTTGCTGCAGCTGAGGTCGAAGAGGTTGCTGTCTGTGTTCTCCTTTAGGATTTGGATGGACTCCTGTCTCACATTTAGGTCTTTCATCCATTTTGAGTCTATTTTTTGTGTGTGGTGTAAGGAAATGGTCCAGTTTCATTCTTCTGCATGCGGCTGTCCAATTTTCCCAACACCATTTGTTGAAGAGACTGTCTTTTTTCCATTGGACATTCTTTCCTGCTTTGTCAAAGATGAGTTGACCATAGAGTTGAGGGTCCATTTCTGGGCTCTCTATTCTGTTCCATTGATCTATGTGTCTGTTTTTGTGCCAGTACCATACTGTCTTGATGATGACAGCTTTGTAATAGAGCTGGAAGTCTGGAATTGTGATGCCGCCAGCTTTGCTTGACTTTTTCAATATTCCTCTGGCTATTCGGGGTCTCTTCTGGTTCCATACAGATTTTAGGATTATTTGTTCCATTTCTTTGAAAAAAGTGGATGGTATTTTGATGGGGATTGCATTGAATGTGTAGATTGCTCTAGGTAGCATTGACATCTTCACAATGTTGGTTCTTCCAATCCATGAGCATGGAACGTTTTTCCATTTCTTTGTGTCTTCTTCAATTTCTTTCATGAGTATTTTGTAGTTTTCTGAGTACAGATCCTTTGCCTCTTTGGTTAAATTTATTCCTAGGTATCTTATGGTTTTGGGTGCAATTGTAAATGGGATCGACTCCTTGATTTGTCTCTCTTCTGTCTTGTTGTTGGTGTATAGGAATGCCACTGATTTCTGTGCACTGATTTTATATCCTGCTACTTTACTGAATTCCTGTATGAGTTCTAGCAGTTTTGGGGTAGAGTCTTTTGGGTTTTCCACATACAGTATCATATCATCTGCAAAGAGTGAGAGTTTGACTTCCTCTTTGCCGATTTGGATGCCTTTGATTTCTTTTTGTTGTCTGATTGCTGTGGCTAGGACTTCTAATACCATGTTGAATAGCAGTGGTGAGAGTGGACATCCCTGCCGTGTTCCTGACCTTAGGGGAAAAGCTCTCAGCTTTTCCCCATTGAGAATGATATTCGCTGTAGGTTTTTCATAGATGGCTTTTATGATATTGAGGTATGTACCCTCTATCCCTATACTCTGAAGAGTTTTGATCAAGAAAGGATGCTGTACTTTGTCAAATGCTTTTTCTGCATCTCTTGAGAGGATCATATGATTCTTGTTCTTTCTTTTGTTAATGTATTGTATCACGTTGATTGATTTGTGGATGTTGAACCAGCCTTGCAGCCCAGGGATACATCCCACTTGGTCATGGTGAATAATCCTTTTAATGTACTGTTGGATCCTATTGGCTAGTATTTTGGTGAGAATTTTTGCATCCATATTCATCAAGGATATTGGTCTGTAGTTCTCCTTTTTGATGGGGTCTTTGTCTGGTTTTGGGATCAAGGTAATGGTGGCCTCAGAAAACGAGTTTGGAAGTTTTCCTTCTATTTCTATTTTTTGGAACAGTTTCAGGAGAATAGGTATTAATTCTTCTTTAAATGTCTGATAGAATTCCCCTGGGAAGCCATCTGGCCCTGGGCTTTTGTTTGTTGGGAGATTTTTGATGACTGCTTCAATTTCCTTAGTGGTTATAGGTCTGTTCAGGTTTTCTATTTCTTCCTGGTTCAATTTTGGTAGTTGATAGATCTCTAGGAATGCACTCATTTCTTCCAGGTTATCTAATTTGCTGGCATAGAGTTGCTCATAATATGTTCTTATAATTGTTTGTATTTCTTGGGTGTTGGTTGTGATCTCTCCTCTTTCATTCATGATTTTGTTGATTTGGGTCATTTCTCTTTTCTTTTGGATAAGTCTGGCCAGGGGTTTATCAATCTTGTTAATTCTTTCAAAGAACCAGCTCCTAGTTTCGTTGATCTGTTCTACTGTTCTTTTGGTTTCTATTTCATTGATTTCTGCTCTGATCTTTACTATTTCTCTTCTCCTACTGGGTTTAGGCTTTCTTTGCTGTTCTTTCTCCAGCTCCTTTAGGTGTAGGGTTAGGTTGTGTCTTTGAGACCTTTCTTGTTTCTTGAGAAAGGCTGTGTTGCTATATACTTTCCTCTCAGGACTGCCTTTGCTGTATCCCAAAGATTTTGAACAGTTGTGTTTTCATTTTCATTGGTTTCCATGAATTCTTTTAATTCTTCTTTAATTTCCTGGTTGACCCATTCATTCCTTAGTAGGATGCTCTTTAGTCTCCATGCATTTGAGTTCTTTCCAACTTTCCTCTTGTGATTGAGTTCTAGTTTCAAAGCATTGTGGTCTGAAAATATGCAGGGAATAATCCCAATCTTTTGGTACTGGTTGAGACCTGATTTGTGACCTAGGATGTAATCAATTCTGTAGAATGTTCCATGGGCACTAGAGAAGAATGTGTATTCCATTGCTTTGGGATGGAATATTCTGAATATGTCTGTGAAGTCCATTTGGTCCAGTGTGTCATTTAAAGTCTTTATTTCCTTGTTGATCTTTTGCTTAGATGATCTGTCCATTTCAGTCAGGGGGGTGTTAAAGTCCCCCACTATTATTGTATTGCTGTCAATGTGTTTCTTTGCTTTTGTTATTAATTGCCTTATATAACTGGCTGCTCCCATGTTCGGGGCATAGATATTTACAATTGTTAGATCTTCTTTTTGGGTAGAACCTTTAAGTAGGATATAGTGTCCTTCCTCATCTCTTATTACAGTCTTTGGTTTAAAATCTAATTTGTCTGATATAAGGATTGCCACCCCAGCTTTCTTTTGGTGTCCATTAGCATGGTAAATGGTTTTCCACCCCCTCACTTTCAATGTGGGGGTGTCTTTGGGTCTAAAATGAGTCTCTTGCAGACAGCATATGGATGGGTCTTGTTCTTTAATCCAATCTGATAGCCTGTGTCTTTTGATTGGGGCAGTTAGCCCATTTACATTCAGGGTAACTATTGAAAGGTATGAATTTAGTGCCATTGCATTGCCTGTAGGGTGACTGTTACTGTATATTGTCTCTGTTCCTTTCTGATCTGTGCTGCTTTTAGTCTCTCTCTTTGCTTAGAGGACCCCTTTCAATATTTCTTGGGCGGCTGGTTTCGTGTTTGCAAATTCCTTTAGTTTTTGTTTGTCCTGGAAGCTTTTTATCTCTCCTTCAATTTTCAATGAGAGCCTAGCTGGATATAGTATTCTTGACTGCATATTTCTCTCGTTTAGTGCTCTGAAGATATCATGCCAGTCCTTTCTGGCCTGCCAGGTCTCTGTGGATAGGTCTGTTGCCAATCTAATGTTTCTACCATTGTAGGTTACATATCTCTTCTCCCGAGCTGCTTTCAGAATTTTCTCTTTTTCTCTGAGACTCGTAAGTTTTACTATTAGATGTCGGGGTGTTGACCTATTTTTATTGATTTTGAGAGGGGTTCTCTGTGCCTCCTGGATTTTGATGCCTGTTTCCTTCCTCACATTAGGGAAGTTCTCTGCTATTATTTGCTCCAATATACCTTCTGTCCCTCTCTCTTTCTTCTTCTTCTGGGATCCCAATTATTCTAATGTTGTTTCGTCTTATCATATCGCTTATCTCTCGAATTCTGCCCTCGTGATCCTGTAGTTGTTTCTCTTTTTCTCAGCCTCTTTATTTTCCATCATTTGGTCTTCTATATCACTGATTCTCTCTTCTGCCTCATTTATCCTAGCAGTTAGTGCCCCCATTTTTGATTGCACCTCATTAATAGCCTTTTTGATTTTGACTTGGTTAGATTTTAGTTCTTTTATTTCTCCAGAAAGGGTTTCTCTAATACCTTCCACGCTTTTTTCAAGCCCAGCTAGTATCTTTAAAGTCATGATTCTGAACTCTAGGTCCGACATCGTACTAATGTCCGTATTGAGTAGGTCCTGGCTGACGGTACTATCTCTTGTTCTTTTTGCTGAGGTGATTTTTTTCGTCTTGTCATTTTGTCCAGAGGAGAATAGATGAATGAGAGAACAAAATGCCAACAGGTTAAGAACGTCCCCAGCAAATATACTCTATACAAATCAGAAAAGACCTGAAACCAGGGGAAAAGAAAGGGAAAGAAAGAAAAAAGAAAGAGAAAAGAAAGAAAGAAAGAAAAAAAACAAAAAGAAGAAGATTAAAAACAAAAACAGAACAACACAAAAAAACCCGAATATGATCAAATATGATCAGGTTAGTGCATAGATCAGTGCCACAGACTAGATTTTGGGCGTATTTTGGTCTGTTAGAAAAAAGTGCCTCCTAAAATTTTAAAGGAAGAAAGACTTATATATGTACAAAATAAGGGTTGATACAATGAAGGGATGGAAGATGACTGTAAAGATGAAAATTATAAAAGATTTTATAAAAGAAATTGATACGATAAGAAGTTTGGAAAAAGAAAGAAGAAAAAAATAAAATCTTAAAGAAAAAATTAGAATACTTCCATGGAGAGAATTTTCTGCTCATTAACTGTTTAATTATCCCGATGTACAGTGATATACGAAAGGCAGAAAAATACTAGATTCTTGCCCTTTATTTACCAATTTGCAATCTGCAAACATATTTGCTATATTTTCCTGGGCAGTGCTTGTCCTCATTAGTATTCCCATCATTGGCTGACTGGGAGGAGCTTATTCAGGTGGCCTCTCAAGACCTTTTGATACAAGCTTAGCAATCTTTGATACCTTCCTTCCTCCCTGGTGGGACAAAATGCTCCAGGCTCAGCTTGTGTATTTCTTGTCCCAATCTGGAATCAGCCCTTTCTCCAAGAAGCTTTGCTTTTTTTTTTTCCAAAGTGGGAAATGGTTTTAATTGGCCACAGTTTGAGTCCTACAGTTTTCATTAACACTGTTTCTAGGCCTTATAGTGGGATGGAGCTGGAAAATATGTATTTATTTTTAAACATTAAATATACAATGAGGTTTTGTTTTTTTTAAACAGATACTTCTAACTCAAATAAAACATTATGGCTTAAAAAAATCTCATCAATCTTATATCTGTCTCTCCTTTCATTCATGTCAAAAATATAGGCTCTCGATGACAACGTAATTCTTGTTGCTGTATCCCATACCACATATATAACAGTCTCAGAATAGCAATAGCCACTACCACTAACAATTTAAGATTGTTAACAACAATCAGTTTAAGATAATTTTCCTACTCCTTTTGTTTTTAGGGTTGATTGTCCTAGGCAAGTGCAGTTACATTATGTGTTTATGTGCTTTAAAGTCACTTGGAATAGTCCTCTGTGTGGTTATGCCTCCAAAGTTATACACATTTACATTTGTTTGTTTTGTTTAGTTTTCAGTTTTAAGGATGACTTTTTTTTTTAAGATTTTATTTATTTATTTGAGAGAGAGAGAGAATGAGCAAGAGAGAGCAGGAGTGAGGGGAGGGGCAGAGGGAGAGGGAGAAGCAGACTCCCTGCTGAGCAGGGAGCCCAATGCGGGGCTCAATCCCAGGACATGGGGATCATGACCTGAGCCAAAGGCAGATGCTTAACCGACTGAGCCACCCAGGCGCCCCTTAAGGATGACTTTTTGAAGCTTAATTTTGTTTTATAATTAGGGAAAATATTTAAATATATCAAAAGTCAAGTCTAAATTGTAAGGTATATTCATAAAATCTAGTTTCTGCTATTCTCTCCCACTTACTCTCTCCTGTTCCTATAAGCAATAATTTTCAAAAAAATTTATGGTTTATTATTTGCCTTAGTTGCCCCCCTGCTCTCCCCCCATCAAAGCAGCTCTGAGGCAATGAGTGTGTGCAGGATATTAATTTTTGGAGGTGACCCCAAGGGGCAGTAATGAGAGAGAGAAGGAGAGGAAAACAGAGGGAAGCAGGTCAATCTAAGACTGTGTTACTGAGCTGAGAACTACAGTGGGCAATGGGGGCTCAAGCCACAGAGGACTTTCTGAGGAACCATGTAGAATGTATCTCAGAATTGCCTGCTTAAGACACAGAAGATGTAGACAAACCATGAGAGACGATGGACTCTGAAAAACAAACTGAGGGTTCTAGAGGGGAGGAGGGTAGGGGGATGGGTTAGCCTGGTGATGGGTATTAAAGAGGGCACGTTCTGCGTGGAGCACTGGGTGTTATGCACAAACAATGAATCATGGATCACTACATCCAAAACTAATGATGTAATGTATGGTGATTAACATTTAACAATAAAAAAAATTTTTAAAAAAAGATACAGAAGACGTGACAATCCTCAGCTCTTGTTCTCTTGGTCAAGGAGTGTCCCAGGGGGTGTTAACTCCCTAGAGCTCCCACATGTGCTTATGAACCAAAGTGGTTGTCAGCTGTGGCCAACACATCTTCAAGGACGATGCTAGAGATGTGCAGGAGAGCTCGGGCAAGGGCTGGGGCAGTCTATAGCGAGCACGGTGGGTTTCTGCCGCATCGGCTGCATGGAGCTGGCGCATGCGTTATAAAGACGAAGGCGAGGTGTAAAGAGGCTAACGTATCTTTGCATAGTGCTTTGTCTTTTTTTAAATAAGAAGCAAATGTGTGCATACACACACACACACTCTCTCTCTTTTCCTTAGACAAATAGTAAAATAATAATATACACACATTATTCCTCCTTGCTTTCTTCACTTAATCTGCTACCTTCGAGATCACTCCACAGTAGTAAATAGAGATTTTCATTCCTTTTCATAGGTGCCTTGTACCCCCTCATACAGATGTACCCTAGTTTATTCAACCAGTCCCCTCTTGGTGTTTGAGTGGGTTCTAATCCTTTGCTTTTAGAGATACTGCTGCAGTGAATAGCTTCATTCGTTCATTTTTTTCCCTTCATATTTTACCCGTGTTCCTTTAGAATAGGCTCTGAGATATGGGATTCTGGCTTAAAAGGTGAATAAATGTGTACTTTTACTAGATATTTGCCAAATATAACCTTCTGCATTCCCACCAGTGATGTATAAAAAATGTGTTTCCCCACAGCCTCACCAACAGATTTTGTCAAACTTTTGGATTTTTGCGAAATATTTTTGAGAAATAATATCTCAATATAATTTTCATGTTCGTTTCTCTTATAATGAGTGAGGTTGCACCTTTTTTCATTCAGTTACTAGTGCCATATTTCTTTTTCTGGGAACTACTGCTCATCCCTCTAGCCCCAGTGGTTCGAAACTTTGCCTCAGAAGCCCCTGGCGGGCTTGTTACAACAGATGCTGGGGGCGCTGGGGACTTGAGGTTCGATTTGTTTCAGTCGGCCACCTTGACGGCAAGAACACAACCACAACAGTGCAACAGCAACAGTAACAACTGAGCCCTGCTGCCAACCCCCAAGGCACAGACCTCACGCCAGGCACTATTCTGAGGCTTCAGTTATAGTAACTAATTTAACCCTTTTAAGAATATATTAGTCTCACTTCTTTTTTTGCAATGAGATACCTGGGGCGCCCTGGAAGAGCAAAAAGCTCAAGCTAATCAATTGAGCTAAGGATCTGAAGCTGGGCAATCTGGGTTTCTAACTGTGACTGTTTCTTGCCCAAATGGCAAATTTGCAGCAAGGAGTCATTCAGATGGACACTAAAAAAATTTTAACTCTCTGATTGGGCTGTTTCTAGATCTTACGGATGAGCTGTCTTCCACCTCCACATCGGCAGTAGAGATGTGTAGAGCAGTTAGAAAACAACTGGTAGACTTGCAAATGGGGAGTAACTATACAGGGAGAATAAGTTCTGGTCTCTTAGCTCAGGGAGTCTGGCCCCAGGGGAGGATAAAGAAGGGGAAGGAGCACAGAAGAGCCTGCCCACATCCTGTTATATTTTCCGATTCAACTACCAGGTACCTTGCAACAACTTTCCCTAAGAACCAGCCATGGTCCTGGTAGGACTCAGAGGCAAGGAAACCATAACTCCCAAATAATCCTTCCATCTGCTCATTTTGCCTGAAATCCTATAACAGAAGGACTGTGTCTCTCCCCTCTGCATAGAAAAAACTGAATGCATATTCCTCTGGGAGGGAAACACATTGTTGTGCTTAATTTTCAGTCTCAGTACATCTGATTTGATCCACTCCTGTCTTGAAAGGGGGGTGGAGGAGGTTAGAGAGCAAGGGAGCCCTGGGCCTGACTGTGGGGGGTGGTCATCAAAGAGAAAGGGATGCAGTAAATGTTTAGATAACACCTTATGGTTAACAAAGCACTTTTGTATCCATTCAATCTTCATAGAAGCCTAAAATAAATGGGTATCATCATCCCCATTTTACAAGAAGAATCTAAAGCCCTGAGAGATGAGCAGGGGGTGGAGCCAGGACTTGACACTATGGATCTGACATCAAAGCCTGTGTCCATCCTGGTCACTAGGGCATGAGGGGAGAGAGAGCAGAAAAGAGGGCATGGGCCCACAATGACATATGTGCTGTGGAGTTTCAATCCCTTTGCCTTTGTGTATGGACAGAAGGCAAAGGAAGCCAGTGTTCTGTGTGGCTTCTGTGTGCCCCTCCTTGTGGGAAACCACAGCCTGAAAATTCTAGGATGGCACCAAGCAACGCTTCCCGGGCTCCAGGCTGGTCTGAAGAAGGGCAACAGATATGTTTCTGAACATGCCACCCTCTGTCTTTATTTCTGCAGCTAAAATGAGCCCCCGTTTCTTGGCTTTCACTTTGAGCCCCCACTACATCTGGGCCTTTGCCTTTCAGGGTATGCTGTGACTTCTTTCGCCAGCAGAGTGATGGGGAGCATTGAGGGACACCTCCTAAGCCTATCTATGCCCTCAACTTGGCCTCTCCGAGGCTTAGAAGCCAGAGGTCAGCGTCAGTCTGTTCAGGAACCAGTGAAAAACAATCATAATGAAAATAGGCTTTACACTCGTAGAGCAATTTATAAAAATCTCAGATGAACTGTGTCATTTTGTCTTCTCAATAACCCCACGAAGGGGATTCATTTAACCTGTTTTACAAATGGGGAAACTGAGGCTCAGAGAGACCAAATGACTCACCTGAGGTCATGCAGCTGGAGGATGGCAGAGCTGGGCCCCCATTCCAGTTTGTTTGACTCCAGAGCCCTGGCTCTCCCACCCTCTTCCAGAGAGTTTGACGGATGCTTTGCCATTCCGACTGCCAAGTGGAAACTCCGCAAGACGGATAATGAGGAAGTCATTTTTCAGGGAATCAATGTAGATGAAAGATTAATTGATGAAACCCTGCCAAAAGGAGGCTGGTGCAGCGTCTGGATTATGTTCCAGGAAACAGAGAGCCCTGGGAGGAGGGAGAACATCGTTCTAGAGGAGAAAATTCATGGGAGAGGGATGGAGTGCCTCTAGGCATGCAGGGTCCCTAATCATCTGGCCTCCGGTACTACTGTTGGGTGACAATGCTTACTGGGTACCTGGTGCACGGACTGGCCACCTACTGGCCGTTGGTGCCTAAGATATCTTGGAGACTTGGCATCTCTCCATCTCCCAGGTATTTGCTTATCCCATCTCCCCTGGCCCTGCCTCCTGTCTTCCTCTTGGAGGTGGGTCCCAGGGAGGTCACATCATGCTGTGGAGAGAGGGCAGAGCAGTGTTGAGTCCAGACCCGGCAGTGTTTAGTCCAGATCCGGTTCCGGTTACTTTTTGTGTTACTTTAGGCCACTTACCCTCTCTGAACCTCTCTCCCCTCAACTGTACAATAAGGACAATGTATCCATCATGGTGGGTTGTGGGGAGGGGGAGGGTCAGGTCTGGAAACCTCTCAGCCCAAGGCCAGGCCCTGGGGAACCGCTCGGTGAGAGGGGGCCATTCGGATCTGACTTCTCCTCGGCCCCATCCTTCCTTATCTTGTGTTCCTTCCCAACCTGACTCTCCGAGCAGGTTGGCTCTGATCCTGAACTCTTGGGCCCTGATCACTCCCGATCCCTCCTTCCCATTCCTGAGGGAATTACTGCTTGTGACCTAACTGCCCTGTGCTGAGAAGAGGCCCTGGGTCTGGGGGAGGTAGGACGGGCAGCTTCCTACACAAGTCCACCCTGGGCCTTGCTTTCTGCTCACTCTCTTTCCCTTGATACCTTCCCACTCTGTTCCCAGCCCCAGGGAGGTGGATGCAGCTCAGTGTATATAACCTGCCCCAGTGCTAGAGGCCCCAGGCCATCCAAGCTGGTGCCCTGCAGACCTAGATTTCTATCTGCCCTCCGCCCTTGGTAGAGCAAGAATGGTCAAGCCTCTCTACTGGTTTGAACAGGGCAGGCCTCAGGCCCTGGAACCAGGTGGGATGGGCTGCTGGGGTGTAGTCTCAGAGCTCAAAGATCTGACACTTTCCCCAGAGGAGCCAGTTCCAGTCCCTAAAACTGCTTTCAGAGGGATGTTTCCTCCCTACCTCTTCTTTAGCAGAGTACCTGGCATGAGTGATAGCTCAGTGGGCTGACTCTGGAGGCACAGAAGGACCAGGCTGATGGGCAGGAGAGGTATCAGGGTTGATTAGGCCTGCCCTTAGAGAGGTTGGCAGGGCTGTGGGGCTGGTTCTGTGGTGGCTTCCAGGTATCCAAATGAAATGCCATGGGGTATAGGGTACTTAAGGCTGGCGTGGGCTGGCATCACCATGCAGGGACCTAGGAGGAGGGGCAGTAGACAGGACGTGGAAGTGGTGGGACTCAGAGAGGGTCAGAATGGACATGTAATGAGCCCCTGCTGTGTGTTGGCATAGCATCTAGTGTTAGGCAGGTGGTAATGGCCAAGTGTAGGAGGAGGATCCTGGGCCTCAGAGAAAATGCAAGTCAGGAGCTATACTATAATCCTGGAGGTCAGGGCTCACAGTGCAGGCAGTACCAGCAGAGAAGTGGCATGCTGGGAGGGAAATGGGAGGTAGAAGCCCAGTCTTATGGCCTAGGTCAACATGATAGGAGCTTGGGGAGGTCAATGAGTCTATGAGAATATGGAGGTCCGGAGTTCTTTTGGGCCCCCTCCCTAGTGGAGCTGAGACTCCCAACCTCTCCCCATCCTGGTTCAGGGAAATCTTAAGGACTGGCCAGGGCCAAAGGTATAGAAATTTGGCTTGAGGATGGACAGGGAGGAGGAGCTGGAGAAGGCAAGGTGTCCACCTTTCCTGCTGGCCATAACTCCCCATTTGTATCTCCCTCACCCCAAGCACTGTGCTTCTCTGGCTGGGATCTGGGCATGGGTTCTCCTTCTTACACGGCCAACCTCTTGACACCCACAGTCTCCTCCAGTTAACAGCCAACAGAGCATCTTCTGATGGTGAGGATACTCTTAAAGGCTTGAAAAGTTCTTATTTATTCCCAGGAATCAAATGCGTCAAGCCCCTAATCATCTCTGCTAGAGACATGCTCACTTCCAAAAAGGGGCTGAGGTGGCAGAGGGGTGGGGGTCTCCTGAAGTCCAGAGAAGGAGAGGGAAGAAGCATGCAGGCTTTATCCTCCAAGGAGAGAACTGAATGTGAAAACATTAGACATGCAGATGGTGGGGCGGGGGGGGGGGGGAGCAATGGGAGTCAGACATGGGGGAATGGCTGCACAAAGCTCCAGGGCAATATGCGAGGAGATGAGGAAATGTGTATGCAGAGCATGGTAACTCCCGGCAAAGGGCTGTGCAGGGTGATTCATTCGTCCAGCTGAGTGTTCTGTCAGCCGTAATGGGTACCTACTCTGAGTCAGGGCTGGGTCCTAGGGACACATAAATGAGTAAAACTCTATTCTTGCCCTCCAGGAATCCACAACCTAGAGAGTCAGACCAACAAACAGATAATTTTTAAACAATGTGGAAATCATGGAGTATTGTGGGAGTGGAAGGGAGGGGCCTCTGGCTCAGTCCAGAGTGCAGAGTGATGGAGGGTGGCGCAGAGAAAAAGCCTTCTAGAAGATCAGATGCTTCTGAGAGGTTGGAGCAGCAGCTGATGAGGAGGACTGGGGCGGGGGCGCTGGAGGACACAGCAAGAAGCAGGGAGCGGCATGGTAGGGAGGAGGGCACCGGCGGTACCCAAAGATAGGTTCTCTGGCCTTGGCCAGCCCTGGGGGAGGTAGGAACCAAAAGTCCTAGGAGAGGTTGGGAGATTGGCCAGGCACAGGGAAGAAGGGTTTTTAGGTGGATATATCTCAGAATCAGGGCGATTCTGGCCTGTCAGGTCATGAGTTTACATGACCCTAGGTTGACAAACCACGGCCCACAGGCCAAATCTGGCCCATCACCTGCTTTTGTACATAAAGTTTTATTGGGACACCGTCACATTCACTCATTTGCATGCTGTCTCTGGCTGCTTTCATGCTAACGTGTCAGAGTTGAATATTTACAACAACAGAGACTATATGGCCAACAAAGTCTAAAATATTTACTCTCAGACCCACGACAGAAAAAGTTTTCTGACTTCAGGTTTAAAATAAAGATCAGCTGGACAGTAGGAGGAGGAAGCTGGACAGGCAGGTCAGCACATGTGTCCTGCAGGTATGTTTACAAGGAGGTTTCTGCTCAAGCTCAGTGTGGTTCAGGCTGGACGTAGCTAAGCTGGCTTTAGCTGGTCTGTTGATGGTGAGTGGAGCTCCAGAAAGCCTTGCCCTTATGGCACTTGGATGACAGAAGGCTTTTAGCTGAGACACTTTATTGCTATCCAGGTAGCTACGTCCTTGTAGGGGAGCAACCTGGGTTCTCTTCTGGTGAGATTTCCCCCTCTTTCAAGGGTTTTCAACGTGGTACTTGGGTCTGAAGAACACAGGGATCTGACCTCAGCAGTTCTCCAGGACTGGCCACTCAGGGTTGTCATGGTCCCTGGGTGAAGACTGCCACCTGCCACATGGATCCTGATTTCCTAGCAGGCCTGTTTTCCAAACTGGCTTCTTGCCATCAGAATTAGTGCTGCAAGGATCCACAGTTATTTGTTCTCCGTTCTCCTGAAAGTCTTTAAATAATCTAAGGTTCTTGCCCCACAACATTCCTTTCAAAGGACCAACACCCCTAAATCTGCACTGACTCCAAGAGCTTGCTATGGACCCAGGCAAGTCATTCTACCATGGTGACGCTCTAGAAAACCACACGTTTCACTCAGGCTATTTCAGCCATCACTCAGAGAGTAACAGAGAACATATATCCCTTTCTCTATGACAGCCCTCGGATTTCTGAAGACAACAGCCACGGCGGCAAGTCTTCTCTCCAGGTCAGGTAGCTGCAACTCTTTCAGATTTCTCTGGTTTCCATCCTTTCTGGACAGACAGCTGCCTGACAACCTTCCACTCAAGGTTTCGTACCCCAAAGTTCCCACAATAATCCGGGGGTGGTCTGATTTGGGTCCAGATATCCCCAAAGGCCAATAGACTTTCTCTGAGGAACTACTTCCAGCATTCATGAGCTGCAGAGCCTGACCCCTTTGACCTTTAGGTTAAGATCCGGTTTAGGCTCGCTTCTGATGAACTATACCAGCAGGAAGCACAGCTGGGGAGTATTAGGTGCTTCAGAAAACCTGGTGATGAAAGGGTGGCAGAGAACTTCCGGGGATTGAGAAAGAGAATTAGACCATAGCTGTGTAATAACTAGATCACCTCCACAATATTGACTCCTTGGGGCTTTGCTAGGCACGCAGCCTGAGCTAGATGGCGAAGAAACGGATAATCCACAGGCGTTCTGTCACTCTGCACATCCTAAACAAACCTGAACTGAGGAACCAAAGCCTCCCTTTATATTTCACTATTGGGACAAGACCAGGTGACTGGGAGGTGCATTGTCTTATGCCACCAAGGACCTAGTGACCTTCTGGTGGGCACTGGAAGATGACAGAGACAGGGGCATCTGCTGCTCCAAACTCCCATGCCAGACTTGCTTGCTTCTTTCCCTGAATCCTGTCTTTTCAGAGTCAGTATTTCCTGATAGGCCTGGTGCCATCAGGCTGCCCTTGACTTCACGGTTAGCAGAGAGGAAATGCTGAGAGGGCAGGTCTGGCTCTGGCTCCCAGCAGTCTGGCTTTGAGCTTGGTGTAAAAAGCTGAGCAATGACTAAATTAAGGCAGTACTGGATGTGGGGAGAGTACTTTAAAAAGAAATTTTAACTTTGTGGGATAATTATAGATTCATATGCAGAGAAATAATACAGGGATCCCCTATACTTTACCCATTGCCCTCCAGTGATAACTTCTTCAACACTTTAGTGCAACATCAAAACCAGGGTATTGATATGGATCGTCAAGATACAGAGAACGTTTGCATCCACCACCACAAGGATCCCTCATGTTGCCTTTTTACGGTCCCAAGTTCTTCCCTCCTTCCCCATCCTCCCTGGAACCATGGCAAACACTGATTTGTTCCCCATTTCTATAATCTTGTCATCTCAAGAATGTTATGTAAATGGAATCATACAGTACGTAACCTTTTGGGATTGTTTTTCACTCAGCGTAATTCTATGAAGACCCATCCAGCTGTTGTGTGTATCAGTGGTTTATTCCTTTCTCTTGCTGAGTAGTATTCCATGGTATGGATGTACCACAGACTATTTAATCTTTCACACATTGAAGGACAACCAATTCATGTTCGTTTTTGGCTGTTGGAAATAAAGCTGCTATAAATATTCATGCCCAGGTTTTTGTGTGATTAAAAATCATCGTTCCTCTGGGATAAGTACAGAAGACCGCAAATGCTAGATTGTACAGGAGCTGAATCGTGACTTTTTTAAAGAAACTACCAAATGGTTTTCCAGAATGGCTGCACCATTTTCCATTTCCACCAGCAGTGTGTGAGCAATTTAGTTCCTCTGCATCCTTGTCGGCATTTGGTATTGTCACTATTGTTTATTTTAGCCACTCTGATAGGTGTACAGTGGTATCTTATTATAGTTTTAATTTGCGTTTCCCTAGTGAGCAATGATGTTGATTGAACATGTTTTCATGTGCTTATTTACCAACTGTATATTCTCTCTGGTAATACGTCTCTTCATCTCCTTTGCCCATTTTCTAATTGGATTGTTTGTTTTTCTACTGTTGAGGTTTGAAAGTTCTTTATATATTCTGAATATAGTCCTTTGTTGAATAAGTGGTTGGAAAATATTTTCTCCCCGTCTGTAGCTTGTATTTCCATCAGGGATTTTCACAGAGCAAAAGTTTTTAATTTTGATGAAGTCCAATTTTGTGTACTGTGCTTTTGGCATTAAGTTTAAGAACTCATTGTCTGTCCCTGGTTCCCAAGACTTTCCCCTATGTTTTTTCCCCAAAAGTTTTATAGTTTTGTTTTACATTCATGTGCATGACCCATTTTGAGTTCATTTTTGTATAATATGAGATTTCAGTCAAGATTTATTATTTTTTTTGGTCTGTGGATTTCCAATCGCTCCAGAGAGCAATTGCTGAGAAAGTAATCTTTCCTCCACTGACTTGATTTTGTACCTTTGCAAAAAATCAATTGGGCATCTTTGTGTGGGTTTATTTCTAGGTTCTCTATTCTGTTCCATTGACCACTGTGCCTATCCTTCTACTAATACCACAGGGTTTTGATTAGTGTAGCTAGATAATAAGTGTTGAAATTGGATACACTGATTTCTTTCACTTTCTTCTTCTTTTTTTCAAAATTGTTTTAACTATCCTAGTACCTTTCCATGTAAATTTCAGAACAATCTTGTCTACGTCTACAAAAAAATCTCTCTGGGATTTGGTAAGAATTGCATTAGACCTGTATATCAATTCAGAGAGAATTGACATCTTCACTATGTTGAGTCTCCCATTCCACGAAATCCATGAAACGTTTCTCCATTTATTTAATTCCTCTTTGGTTTCTCTCACCAGCATCATGTAGTTTTCAGCATATAAGTCCTGTACTTGTTTTGTTTTGTTAGATTTACACCTAAATATTTCATTTTTTGAGTGATTTTACATTTCTGTGTTCATGTGTTCACTGCTAGTACATAGAAATACAATGAGTTTTGTATGTTCATCTTGTATCCTATGACCTTGCTGAACTTACTTATTAGTTCTAGGAACTGTTTCATAGATGCCTTGGGATTTTCTATGTAGACAATCATGTCATCTGCAAATGGGGACAGTTTTCTTTCTTTCTGATCTGTGTGCCTTCTCTCTTCTCCTCTCCTCTTCTCTTCTTGCCCGCTTTCACTGACTAGAACTTCCAGCACTGCCTTTCATGTTCCTGTGTTAAGTAAGAGCAATGAGAATAGACATCCTTGACTTGTTTCCAGTCATAGGGGGAAAGCATTCAGCTTTTCACTATTATAATGTTAGTTGTAGTTTTGTTGCGGATGCTGTTAATCAAGTTGAAGAAAGATCCCCTCTGTTTCTGTATTCCTGGAAGTTTTTTTAAAAATTGTTTTTTAAAAAATCATGAATGGGTACTGAATTTCATCTAATGCTTTATCTATATCAATTGATATGATCATATGGCTTTTCTACTTTCACTTGTTAATATGGTAGATTATATTGCTTGATTTATGAATATTGAGGAAGCTTTCCAAACCCTAGAATAAACTCTCCTTGGTCACAGTGTATGGTTTTTTTTTAATATACTGCTGAATTCTATTTACTAATATTTTGTTAGGGATTTTTGTGTCTATATTAATGAGGGATATTGGTCTGATGTTTTCTTTTTTGTACTGTTTTTGTCTGGTTTTCGAATGAGGGTAATCTTAGTTTCACAGAATGAATTGGGAAGTATTCCTCTTTTATTTCTTGGAAGAGATTGTGTAGAATTGGTGTTATTCTTTAAATCTGTGGTAGAATTCTCCAGTGGTCATTCACAGTTAGAATGAGAAATTTGCTGTCATTTAAAATTGTTTTTTTTTTTTTCATAGCAGTAAGGTATTTCTCTCTTTCTACTTCAACAAAGTTTTTTGCCTTTAGTTTTTAGAATTTTGATATGATATGTTTGGAATTTCTTTTTGTTTGGCTTTCAATCTTCTTGAATTGGCAGGCTTATGCCTTTTGCCAAATTTAGGAAGTTTTCAGCTATTATTTCTTTGAATTCTTTTTCAGACCCGTCCTCTTTTTCTTCTCCCTCTGGGACTCCAGTGATATGAATACTCCGTGTTTTGTCATGGTCTCACAAGTCCCTGAGGCTTTGTGCTCTCCCCCCCACAATCTATTTTCTGTTTTTCAGACTGAGTAATTTCTATTATTCTATCTTCCAGTTTGCTGATTTTTTTCCCTCTGTGCCCTCCATTCTGCTGTTAAGCCTATCCACTGAACTTTTTATTTTGGTTATTGTATTTTTCAGTTCTAAAATTTCCATTTGGTTCCCCTATCTTCTATATCTTTGCTGAGGCTTTTCAATCTTTTCATTTGTTTTAAGCATATTTGTAATTGTGCACTGAAGCTTCTTTTTTTTTTAAAACCTGGCTACTTTAAGATCTTTGTCAGTTAATTCTAACATTTCTTTCAACATGGAGTTGGCATCTTTGATTGTATTTTTTCATCCAGTTTGATATTTTTCTGGTTCTTGATAATGGTAAGAGATGTTTGCTTGAAACCTAGACATGTTTGCATTATATTTATGAGGCCCTGGGTGTTATTCAAACCTTCTACTTTACTTGGTTCTCTCTGACATGGCTCTGATGGGGAGGAGGGTTGCTGCTTCATTACTGCCAGGTGGGGGTGAAAATCCAGAATCCCCATGTGGTCTCTATCGCTGTAGGAGGGGTGGTGGTAGGCCTCATTACCGTCTGGTGGGGACGTAAGTCTCAGCTCTCTATCTGTCCGTCTTTGACACCATTCTCACTGGGTTGTTAAGGTGCCTTGTTACAACCTCACAGGAGTAGAAGTCTAGGCTCCCCACGTGATCTTTGCTGGCATGGATGGGGATGGGGCTAGAGATTTTTTAATGTGGTGTTTGACTGAAGTAGAGAGGTTATTGGTTAAACGTTTTCTGTCTTCCTAGGCTGCTCCTTTTCTGATTCTTTGGCTAGAGAGAGCAAGCTTCCCCCCCACCCCATGTATCTCCTGGCATGTTCAGTTTGCTGGCTTCTTTAGCTCCATGCATCTAGGATAGATGAGGCAAAAATAAAACCCAGGCAGCTCATCACCATCTCTTTCCTTGTTTCCATGGTCTCTAGCTGATTTGCCTACTTCTGTCCACCTTTCAGATGCTTCTCATGTTTGCTTTTGAATATAATATCAAGGGCTTTTAATTGTATCTAGCAGGAGGAATAGGGGAAAGTTTGTTTGTTCCATCTTCCCAGAAGTGGAAATCCTTCTCTTTACGGACAGAGTTTTTGATTCATAAGACATCAATGGAAGGTGCCAACTCAAGTGGGTAGGTAAATGGTCACTGCTGCCATGAAGCACTCACTGAATACTGTCCTCTGGCTGCCAGTCATGGGACACTGGAATCACCCCTTATATCTGTAGTTCAGATACTGGCTTCTGTATTCAATCTTTGGGGTTTAGCATCATATACTCTTTTATGCATGGAAGGAAATTTTCAGGAGCAAGCCCAGGAGAATTTTCTCATGCTCAGCTCTTCTTTCTGGGAGACCCATCCCTAAAGAATCTACACTCCCCAGCCTGGAAACAGCCCATCAGAGGTTGAAAGTCCTGGGTTGGGAAGGAGGAGGCACTAGACAACTTTTGAGGTCGTCATAAGATTGTGAAACTGTGAGTTCACTAGGTTTTATTTGGATGAGCTCCCAGGGACAGAGGCCATGTGTGATTTCTCATTCATTTGGCCCCAGTCCTCACGCTGGGCTTTGCCCACAGAATGCAATTTGTGTCACTAATGGCATAATGGCCGAGTGGCTGAATGTCTGAGTAGTGCAGGGTCTAGTGGGCATGTGTTCAAACCGGCCAGACTCAAACATGGTGGGTGGGTGAGCAGAATTGGCTGGTACTCAGATGATGCTGTGGACCTGGGGGAAGAGTCTTGATGTCAGACTTAGCCCATCCCCACCAGTCCTGTGTACTACATAAGGTTTTGGCTCAGCCAGTGCCAGCAAAGATGGGCTGACTTACAACTCACAGCACAGCCAATATCCTTAGAGAACGTGTAAGCATTTACCTTACCTTGCCACTTCATCCTTGGCTCAGGACAGCTGGTCTCTCCTGGATCAATTACAGCATAAGGGCCAGATACCCAGGGCTCAGATTTTCAGATTTAAAGATTTAGAAGTCCATTAGGTAGAGAAGAGAACCAGGTGGTAAAAAGGGCTGGCTCAGCACTTTTCTTCTCCTGAGCTATGCACAGACATCAGCTAATGAAATAAACCCATTAGGAAAAGAACATGGGGGAATTCCTTTCAAGAGCATACAGGTCCTCTAGAGGAAAGAAAGCTGTATGACCAGGAGAGGGATTCAAGGGTCTGTGGCAGAAAGTGTCTTTTCACAATGGTTTCTTCAAAAGAAACAGAGGAGACCTACTATATTCCAGGTATTTTCATATAGGATTTAGGTGATCTCAGCTAAGTCTCATGGCAAATGGATGAGTTAGTCATTGTCATCCCAGTTTTCAGATGAGGAAAATGGCTTAAGGAGCTTAGGAAATTTCTCTGAGGTCACAAACCTGGCAAGTGGCAGAGCTGTGACTTTCACCCAGGTAGGTCTGCCTCCAAAGCTCATGCTTGCTTCAGACCACCATTCAGGCTCTGCAGACAGGGGAGGACCAAAGGGAGAATTTTTTGGAGATTTGCTTTATAAGTAGGAGGCTTAGGAAAATTAAAGGAGGAAATAAATGTGTGTTTTTTAGATTTACCCATATTTACCACTTTCTTTGGTTATTGTTCCTTACTGTATCTCAGACCTTCATTCTGTGATCACTGTTCTGAATAAGGATGTCCTTTAGTGAATATGTCAGTTCGTGTTCAATCAGCAGAGAGAAACCACATAGTAATTTTAGCAGGGAAAGTTTAATGTAAAGAATTATTAACAATAATGGGGACTGGAATAATAAAGAATCGGCTAATAAGTAGCAAAGAGCACTTTAAAGAATACAGGAATGGCAGATACGGGTGGCAGCCAGTTTAAGTTGCTGGGGGTCTGCACTGATGGAACTTGCTGGAAATTTTCTAGGTTGTCAAGGAAAGCTATTCATCAGGAGTTGTCTTGCCAAAGTCACTCCACTACAATACCACACCTGAGGGAGTTTCTGGGGGAAGTTGCCGGCGCTGCTGGTTGCCAGGCCATGGAGGAACCAGGTGCTGGAGAAGCTGGGCTGAGGGGTGGGGAACTGGAACCAGGAAGGAAAACTCCTGTGCCTGCAACATCCCTCCAGTGCCCTCCATTGACAAAGCCTAAGGTGATACCAGCTGGCAAAGAAAAAATATTTAAATAGCCCATCTCCACTTTTGCAGAGCAGAGGGCAAATTTGAAGCTGAGAGACAATAAATTGAAAACTGACACAGGGGAAGGTCTTCTGATGACACCTGTCTTAATTTTTGTCTGAAAACTTCACCCCCATTTTGACAGTCATTTTTGCTGGATGTACAATTTACTATTTTCTCAGCGCCTGAAGATAGCATTCCACTGTCTTTTGGCTTTCACTGAGGAGTCACCTCTTGGTTTGATTGGTTTTTTTTTGTTTGTCTTTTTTTTCCTTGCTTCTTTTAAAGGTTCTTTCCTTGCCTTTGGGTTTGTGCACATGTCTAGGAGTGGATTTTGTTTTAATTATTCTGCTTGGAATTTGCTGAATCTGAAGATTAATGTTTTTCACTTTTGAAAAAAATCCCAGCCATCAGTCGTTCAAATAATGCTTCTCCCCTCACTCTTTCCTCCCCTCTAGAAACTGGTTAAAAGTTACACCTTCTCACATTAGCCTCCTTATCTCTTAACCTCTCTTTCATATATTATCTGCCTGCCTATCTATCTATCTATCTATCTATCTATCTATCTATCTATCTAATATATATGTTTAACCTCTGTATATTACATATGTAACCTCTATATATTATATATATTACTTCTATGCTGCATTTGGGATTTGCCTTAAAGTTGAAAAAAACTCTATAGGTGTATCTAGTAATGTTATACCCATTCATTGATTTTTTTTCAATTTATACTTTTTATTTATAGGTGGTATATTTGATTCTTTTTCAGATCTGTTTGCTCATACTTATAGTTCTCCCTCCAGTTATTTTAGTCTTTTTATTTATAAATGTATCAAACATATTTTATATTTTGTGTCTGTTAATTCTGATATCTGAAGTTTGTGTAAGTGTGGTGAGGTTGATACTGTTTCTGCTGGTGTTTACTCATGGTGTCATGTTTCCTCGTGTGTTTTGCTTTGTTTTGTTTTGAGTAAAACTGCATATTCCTTGGAACTTTATCCATAGGAATTATTTGAGGCCAGGGTTGAAGATGAGTTTCTTCAGAAAGGATTTGTTTCCGATGCGCTCCTGGGGACACAATTAAGCAAGGACCTCTTTAAGGTTCATTCGCAGTTTGAGGTTTTGTGGACAACCCAAGTAATAAAAATTTGAGCTTCAGATCCTGGTTAGGACCTGATTTGTAGTTTCAATTCTTAGAAAATTTTGTCCTCTCCACTTAGAATCCAAGGTCTGAAGGAGTCAGTTTTCCTTACTGTCCCTGCTGGTGAGGACTGGGCTCTTATTTCTACTTCACCCTTTGAGGACATAGCTCTTTGGGTTCCTAGCTTTATGCAGGGGTTGTTTCTCCTGCTAGACCCCCCACTTTGGATGGGCCATAGCCTTTGTCTGTCTCTCTCTTTTTTTTTTAAAGATTTTATTTATTTTTTTGTCAGAGAGAGAGAGAGAGAGAGCAAACAGCAGGGGGAGTGGCAGGCAGAGGGAGAAGCAGGCTCTCTGCTGAGCGAGGAACCTGATGTGGGACTCAATCCCAGGACCCTGTGATCATGACCTGAGCCGAAGGCAGACGCTTAATGGACTGAGCCACCCAGGTGTCCCAGCCTTTGTCTCTTGTTTCCTTGAGTTGCAAGGGCATGAATACTGAAACTCAAGGTCACCTGGGTTTGCCAAATGCCCTTGAACAAACATTGGTTTCAGTATTCTTTAGGTTTCCACCCTTACCTATTTTTGGTCTCTGAGGATTTATGACTTTCCTCCTAACTTATTTATCACCATACTTTAACACAGTATAAGGGTTTGTAAGAATCTCTATCTAGCCTGCTATAGTAAGAAACAGTAGTTTGAACTAAGCTAAAAATAATGCTACGTTTAGTCCTCACAATAATGTTGGGACTAGTAACTCAATTTTTTTTCAGCCCAGGAGGCTTAAGAAATTTACATAAACATCAAGCAGCAGAGTAGGGCTGTGATCCAAATCTATAACTTCTGGTTACACTTCATCCTTTGTTCTCCCCGCAACATTACTCTGGTTCCCTGGTTTTGTCTCTTCATTTAATACAAATTCTATAACTCTGCAGGATTTGGGGTATTCCCTAAGCCCAGAAATGCATGGAGAATTCTAGAGAAGTCTTTTTTTTTAAAAGATTTTATTTATTTATTTGAGAGAGAGAAAGAGAGAGAGAGAGAGAGAGAGAGCATGAGAGGGGGGAGGGTCAGAGGGAGAAGCAGACTCCCCGCCGAGCAGGGAGCCCGATGCGGGACTCGATCCCGGGACTCCAGGATCATGACCCGAGCTGAAGGCAGTCACCCAACCAACTGAGCCACCCAGGCGCCCTCTAGAGAAGTCTTATTTTAATTCTCCTCTCACTTGGTCAAACACAGCCCAGTTTCTTCTGAGCATACCCACTTTCATTATGTTAGGAGACCCAGTAAGAACTGTCCAAACTGATAGAGTGAGGCAGCATGGTTGCAGCCCATGTGTCCCTGAAGATCTGTGTGGAGTGAGGGAGTGCAATCTCTTTGCAGGGTATTTCCTACTCCATCTTGTTTGTAGAATGTATGTCTTCCCTTTGTCCGACAAGGCCCCTCCTCTCCTCCCTCCATCCTTTCTTCTTTGGCTGTCTCTTTTACCCAGTCCTCCCTGTCTCTGACCAGGGAACTCAGAATAAACTCCAGGGACTGAGTACTTGTGTCAAACTGACTTTAACATTGGAAACATCATAAGGACACATTCTGCACTTCTTCCAGACTTGCAAAGAACTGAGGCCAATTAAAAGTGAACTTTTAAGAGAAGTGAATATATTGCATGCCAGGTTTCAGCTGAATGTCACTGCAATTGCCTAAATTATAACTATCAGAAAAAATGCATTCTAATTATGGAAATGCCATTAGAAGGAGTTCCTTCTGCCTGGAACCAGCTTAAAGAATGACTACCACCCACCCTCTACTTCTACCCTATTGCTCAAGAAAATTTCTATAGTTTAGAGGGAAAAAAGGCAGTGTGCTCTGGTGAAAATAGAATTTATAACATACAGAATCTAGGTTTGCCTCCTCATCCCCCCCCCAAATTCAAATGTTGAAGCCCTTAATCCCCAATGCCACTGTGTCTGGAGACAGAATGGTAATTAAGATCGAATGAGGTCATGCAGGGGTGCTAATTCAATATGACTGTGGCTTTATGGGAAGAGGACATGTGAGGACACAGCAAGGAGGTGGCCATCTGCAAAGAAGAGAGCCATCACCCAGAACTGACCCTGCTGGGCCTCCCTGTCTCCAGAACTGGGAGAATAAATTCCTATTGGTTAAGCCACCTAACCTGTGGTATTTTGTTATGACAGCCCAGGCTGTCATAATTAGAAAATTAGAAAATTCTGTCAATTGCAGTGTCTAAATAGTTCTCTTTATTTTTGTAAAGTTAAAATGTGACCATAGTTTAAAGACTCAGATAGTTCTACAAGTCCTTTACAAAACTACTGCACTCCCCACCCTAGGTTTCTCCAACTCGTCCAATCCCCTCTCCTTTTGTGGTTATGTTAGTATTTACCTCCAGCTCTGAACTGTATATTCATACTTCTACTTCCCGTAGTTCAGTGTTGGTCTCATCTGTTGACTCCTCAGTGGTGGTAGAGAGTTTAGTTTTTTCACCCTTATCTCCTCAGGTACACATACCACACACTTCTGCAATTCCCCCAGCCTCCCTTTATATTTATATGATCACTGCAGTTTGATCAAGATTCTGCATCTATGTGATTGTGATTATGGACATTTTATTTGCAGCTGTTATTACTTGTCCTTTCTTGTACAACTTTTTGTTCTCCATGGAATTTATAATTACCTTCCATTACAATTTTTCCATAGTTTTTTTTGTACTCATCAGTAATTCAACCCCTAAGCCCTCTCCCAGATGTCTAGATCTCCTCTCAGTATATTCAACATATAGTTTAACAGCATATTGAAGGAGTTGCTTGGGAAGCTTCTGATCAACTCTGAGTTGGGCTGCTGACCACTATGCCTGCTGCAGAGAGACCACACCCCATCATTCTTCACCAGCAGCCTGGAAGCTCCTGTTCTCCTCACTGTATCAGGTCCCCTGTTTCCTGACTCCATCATCTTCTTTCTTCATCTACTTCCTCATTTTGGTATAGCATATACTCCATAACTTTCTGAGAAAGGGCTCACAGGTAGTATTTTTCATTTTATTTATTTATTTATTTGAGAGAGAGAGAGAGAGAGAGAGAGAGAGAGAATGTGAGTAGGGGGAGGGGTAGAAGGAGAGGAAGAGAATCTCAAGCAAACTCCCTGCTGAGTGCAGAGCCTGACAAAGGGATCAGTTTCATGACCCGGAGATCGTGACCTGAGCCCAAACCAAGAGTTGGACGCTTACCCAACTGAGCCACCCAGGCGCCCTGGTATTTTTCTTTTTTAACTTGGTAAGTCTCTAAATGTTTGTATTCTTCTTTCACATTTATTTGATATTTTAACTGGGTACCGAATTCTGAGTTGAATATTATTTTCCCTCAGTATTTTGATGGCATTGCTTCATTTTTTCTAGATTTCATAGCTGCTGTTAGGAAGTCTCATGTCAATCATATTTTGATCCATTATCTGTAATTTTTTCTCCCCTCTTCCTGTAAGCTTTTAGGGTATTTTGTTTGTCCCCGGGTTCTGAAATTTCTCTTCTATGCCTTAAAGTGACTATTTTTATCCCTTGTGCTGGATTCTCACCAGGCCCTTCCATTATGGAAACTCAAGTCCTTCAGCTCTAGGATATTGGGGAAAAAATTGTTGAAATGTTTCCCTCCCCACTATTTTCTCTTCTTTAGATCCAGCGTTCCTATTTGTCAGATACCGGCTCTTCTGAGATATCTGCTAATTTTTTCTCTCTCTCATTTTCCATCTCCTTATCTTTTTGCTGCACTTTCTGTTGTTTACTCAGTTGTTATTTTCCAGCCCTTGTGTTAAATCTTTCATTTCTGTTCACAGGCTTCTGTTAATTTCCAAGAACTCTTATTTGTTGTTCATTTTCTGAATATTGTTTTATAATAGTATCCTGTTCTAATTTAGTGTATTCAAAAGCTTCACATACCTCTCTAGGGTTATTATCAATAGGCAATAGGCATTTGGCTATTTTCTTTTCCTGTATAGTCTGTCCCTCACATTACTTTTTCCCATTTGTTTTAGTCTGTCTCCCGGGTGGGGATGTTCCTCATATGTTTGGGGATTCTTGTCTGTCTGTCTTTTGTCTGTTCATGGCTGGGACGCACCAACTGTGGGCCTCATAGAGGGTCAAACCTATAGCGTAGGTTTGAGTCTTTCTTTTGGACTGGTCAGATTTTCTAGAGAAGACTCTTCTAGTTTCCTGCCTGGAGGGTATGAGCCTAGCTTAACACCAATCACTAGAGGCCATTTGGAGAAAAAGGCTGGAAGTCTCAACATGAAGTATGTAGATAAGAATTTTTCTAATTTGTCTGTTTTTAGTATGGTGCCCCTGGTATCAATTGGACTTGGTGTCCCTTAATCCAGAGATCCTAGACCTGTGCTGTCCCATACAGTAGCCTCTAGCCACATGGGGCTATCAGCACTTGATATGTGGCTAGTGTGACTGAGGAACTAAATTTTTAATTCTAATTTATTCTTAAAACTGCATATTCTATTTGGTATTGGGAAACCTTCACAAATTTTGGAACAAGTTAGGTATGCGGATCTGCTTTTTAAGTTGTAGATTTTATGAAATCTAAACATAGATCAAATATTTTCAATGAAAATTGAGTTCAAATTAATGTATGCTGGAGTGTTGGGGAAGATGGTGGAGTAGGAGGACCCTAAGCTCGCCTCATCCCATGGATACAACTAGATAACACTCATATCAGTATCATAAACCCAGAAAATGACCTAAAGACAGGTAGAACAAACTCCACCACTAAAAGCAGAGGAAAAGCCACATCAAAGAGGTTAGGAAGGATGGAAAACGTGGTGGGAAACCAAATAGAATAGAGCCGTCCTTGAGACGGAGCCATGGGTGTGGAGATGGGAGAGAAACAGACTCTCACACTAGGGAGCCTGCGCAGGGAAGATGAATCCCCATAGCATTTGGCTTTGAAAACCAGAGTGGCCAAATTTTAACCAGCAGGACTTAAAGCCTAGAACTTTAAGTATCAGCAGGTTTGGCTCTGGGGGAGCCTGGAGGGTGAGAGGAAGCCAACTCCCCAAGCTTAAAGACAAAGCATGACAAACAGCCCAATGAGATACAGTGTAGAAGCAGCAGTTTGAAAAACTCAGTGTGTCCTGGAGGGGGTATCTCAGAGTGTGTCCTGGAGGGGCAGGGTTCACAGGGCGATTCCTCCAGGAACAAAGGAGCTGGCAGGTGCCATTTCCCTCCCCCCACCCCCAGCAAAAACATCTGTAGGAAGCTGTGCTGCACTGACACTCATCACCTAACTTGCTCACACCAAGATCTGGAATGGTGGATCCACTCTTCCCAGTCACGCTTGCCTCAGTCCCACTGCTGCAGGTCCCATCCCCGAGAAGACCACCCATAAACCTTGCCAACACCACATCTCCCATCTGCACGCTCTGCAGGACCTCAGTCTGAAGGCACTGGTGGGTCACCTTCCATGGAAGACTGGCACATGCCTTGTTAAAATTGGTCCACAAACACAAAAGGGATCCAACACTACCTACCACAGGCAAAGAGAGCCTCTGCAGATCACTAGACTGAAGGAAAAAATGGCCAAGACACAACAGCCGGGCCATGCAATACACATAGGAGATACCTTGAAATACCAAGTTCTGGTAAACAGGGAACACTGCACTGCAGGGTGCTACAGGACCTCTTCCTCACAAGGCCATTACTTTCAAGAGCAGGAGATATAGCTGACCTTCCTAACACAGAGTAACACAGAGAGACAAAATGAGGAGACAGAGGAATAGGTCCCAAATGAAAGAACAAGACAAAACCACAGTAAGAGACCTAAGTGAAATAGATATAAGCAATATGCCTATAGAGAATTTAAAGTAATGACAATAAAAATACTCACTGGATTTGAGAAAAGAGTGGAAGACATCAGGGAGACCCTTAACAAAGAGATTTAAAAAACCCAATCAGAGATGAACACAATAAATGAAATTAAAAATACACTAGATGGAGTAAATAGTAGGCTAGAGAAAGCAGAAGAGTGAATTAGCAAAAGCTTGGAGGGCAGAGTAACAGAAAGTAATCAAGCTGAGCAGGTGAGAGAAAAAGAAATTATGCAAAATGAGAATAGACTTAGCGAACGCAGTGACCCCATCAAGTGTAATAACATTCAGATTATGGGAATCCCAGAAGAGAGGAAAGGGGGCAGAAAATTTATTTGAAGAAATAATAGTTGAAAACTTCCTGAATCTGGGTAAGGAAATAGATATGCAGATTCAGGAGGCACAGAGATGCCCCAATAAAATGAACCCAAGGAGGTCCACATCAAGACACACAGTAATTAATATGACAAAAAGTAATGAAAAAGAGAATTTTAAAAGCAGCTAGAGAAAAGAAGATAGTTACATGCAGGGTGAAACCCCCATAAGGCTATCAGCGGATTTCTCAGCAGAAACTCTGCAGGCCAGAGGCAGTAGCATGATATATTCAAAATCCTGAAAAGGAAAAATCTTCAGCTAAAAATACTCTATCCAGCCAGGCTATCATTTGGACTAGAAAGAGATATAAAGAGTTTCCCAGA
This sequence comes from Callorhinus ursinus, assembly GCF_003265705.2. Classification (NCBI taxonomy): domain Eukaryota; kingdom Metazoa; phylum Chordata; class Mammalia; order Carnivora; family Otariidae; genus Callorhinus; species Callorhinus ursinus. The sequence continues at coordinate 6,353,087 of NW_027397111.1, read as the reverse complement.
CAAACAAAAGCTAAAGGAGTTCATGACCACTAAACCAGCACTACAAGAAATGTTAAAGGGGACACTTTGAGTGGGAAGGAAGGACTATAAGTAAGAGTAAGAAAAGTAGGAAGGACAAAAGCAGTAAAAATAAGTACATCTGCAAAAGTCAGTCAAGGTACTCACAAAATAAAAGGATGTAAAGTATGACACTATATACCTAAAACATGGGTTTGGGGGAGAAGAGTAAAGAATGGGTTCAAACTTAAGCAACCATCAACTTAATGTAGACTGCTACACGCAGAAGATGTTATATACAAACCTAATGGTAACCACAAATCAAAAACCAATAATACGTATGCAAAAAAATAAAGAGAAAGAAATCCAAATAAATCACTAAAGAAAGCTAACAAGCTATGAGAGAAGAGAACAAACAGAGAAGAACTACAAAACAACCACCAAACAAGTAACAAAATGGCAATAAATACGTATCTATCAATAATTACTTTGAATGTCAAAGTAATGGACTAAAAACTCTAATCTAAAGACATAGGGTGTTAGAATGGATAAAAAACAAGACCCATCGATATGCTGTCTATAAAAGACTCATTTTAAACCTAAAGACACCTGCAGATTGAAAGTGAGGGGGTAGAGAAACATCATGCAAACTTTCAAAAGAAAGCTGAGACAAAAGGGACTTTAAAACAAAGATTGTAACAAGAGACAAAGAAGGACACTATATAATAATAAAGGGGACAATTCAACAAGAAGATATAAAATTGTAGATATTTATGCACCCAACATGGGAGCACCCAATTACATAAAATAGTTGATAAGAAACATAAAGGAACTAATCGATGGTAATAAAATAATATTATGGTTTTTAACGCCCCAATTACATCATCCAAAGAGAAAATCAACAAGGAAACCATGGCTTTGAATGACACACTGGGCCAGCTGTATTTAACACATATATTCAGAACATTCCTAAAACAGCAGAACACCCATTCTTTTCAAGTGCACGTGGAACATTCTCCACAATGGATCACATATTAGGCCACAAAACAAAGCCTCAACAAATTCAAAAAGATTGAAGTCATATCATGCATCTCTTCTGACCACTCTGAACTCTATGAAACTAGAAATGAACCACAAGAAAAAAATCTAGAAAAATCACAAATACATGGAGATTAAATAATATGGTACCAAACAATGAATGGATCAACCAAGAAATCAAAAAAGAAATTAGAAAATTACATGCAGACAAATGAAAATGAAAACACAATGGTCCAAAATCTTTGGGATGCAGCAAAAGTGGTTCTAAGAGGGAAATTTACAGCAATACTGGCCTACCTCCAGAAACAAGAAAAATCTCAAATAAACAACCTAACCTTATACGTAAAGGAGCTAGAAAAAGAACAACAACCCAAACCCAGAAAAAGGAAGGAAACAATAAACATTAGAGCAGAAATAAATGATGTAGAAACTAAAAAAAAGAAGAAAAAGAAAAGATCAATGAAACCAGGAGCTGGTTCTTTGAAAAATCTACAAAATTGATAAATTTCTAGCCATACTCATCACATGAGAGAGAGGAGGACACAAATAAACAAAATCACAAATGAAAGAGCTGATACCACAGAAATACAAAGAATTGTAAGAGAATTTAATGAAAAATTATATGCCAACAAATTGGACAAACTGGATAAGAAGAACTGGATAAATTCCTAGAAACATAAAATCTACCAAATTAGGAGCAGGAAGAAATAGAAAATTTGAGCAGAATGATTACCAGAAATGAAACTGAATTAGTAAACAAAACTTTATCAACAAATAGAAGTCTAGGACCAGATGGCTTCACAGGTAAATTCTAGCAAACATTTAAAGAAGAGTTAATACCCAGGCGCCTGGGTAGCTCAGTTGGTTAGGCGTCCATCTCTTATTTTGGCTCAGATCATGATCTCAGGGTCCTGGGATCAAGCCCCCTGTTGGGCTCCATGCTCAGCAGGGAGTCTGCTTGGGATTTTCTCTCTCCCTCTCCCTCTGCCCCTCCCCCACTCAAGCCCTCTCTCTGTCTCGCTCTAAAATAAATAAATAAATCTTAAAAAAAAATAAAGAAGAATTAATATCTATTCTTCTCAAACTATTCCAAAAAATAAGGAAGGAGAATTTCCAAATTCATTCCATGAGGCCAGCATTAACCTGATACCAAAATCAGATAAAGACACCACAAAAATAGAGAACTACAGGCCAATATCTCTGATGAATATAGATGCAAAAATCTTCAACAAAATATTAGCAAACCAAATCCAACAATATATTAAAAAAAAATCACTCACCATGATCAAGTGGGATTTATTCTCAGTAGTCAAAGTGGTTCAATATTCACAAATCAATCAGTATGATACATCACATCAATAAGAGAAGGGATAAAAACCATATGGTCATTTTAATAGAAGCAGAAAAAGTTATCTGATGAAGTACAACATCCATTCATGATAAAAACCCTCAACAAAGTAGGTTTAGAGGGAAACACACCTCAATGTAATAAAAGCCTTATATGAAAAACCCACAGCAAACATCATACTCAATGGGGAAAAACTGAGAATTTTCCCCCTAAAATCAGGAACAAGACAAGGATGTCTACTCTCACCACTTTTTTTTAAGGTTTTATTTATCTATTTGATAGAGAGTGAGTGAGCATGAGCTAGGGGGAGGGGCAGAGAGAGAGGGGGAAGCAGGCTCGATCCCAGGACTCTGGGATCACAACCTGAGCTGACGGCAGATGCTTAACCGACTGAGCCACCCAGGCGCCCCCACTTGCACCACTTTTATTCAACATAGTACTGAAGTCCTAGCCACAGCAATCAGACAAGAAAAATAAATAAAGGGCATCCAAATCAGTAAGGAAGAAGTAAAACTTTCACTATTTGCAGATGATATGATACTATACATACAAAACCCTTAAGATTCCACCAAAAAAACTACTAGAATTGATAAATGAATTTAGTAAGGTCACAGGATACAAAATCCATGTACGGAAATCCATTGCATTTCTATACACTAATAATGAAGCAGCAGAAAGAGTAATTAAGAAAATAACCCCATTTACAATTACAACAAAAATAATAAAATACCTAGGAATAAACTTAACCAAAGAGGTGAGAGACCTGTACTCTGAAAGCCATAAAATATTGATGAAAGAAATTGAAGACAACACAAAGAAATTAAAAGACATTCCATGCTCATGTACTGGAAGAACAAATATTGTTAAAATGTCTCTACTACCTAAAGCAATCTACAGATTTAATGCAATCCTTATCAAAACACCAGTAGCATTTTTCACAGAACAAAAACAAACAATCCTAAAATTTGCATGGAACCACAAAAGACCTTGAATAGCCAAAGGAATCTTGAAAAAGAAAAATGAAACTGGCGGTATCACAGTTCCAGACTCAAGTTATATTATAAAGCTGTAGTAATCAAAACAGTGTGGTACTGGCACAAAATAAACACATAGATCAATGGAACAGAATAGAAAATCCAGAAATAAACCCACAATTATATGGTCAATTAATCTTTAACAAAGGAGGCAAGAATATGCAATGGGAAGAAGTCTCTTCAACAAATGGTGCTGGAGAAAATGGACAGCAACATGCAAAAGAATGAAACTGGATCACTTTCTTACACCATACACAAAAATAAACTCAAAACAGATTAAGGACCTAAATATGAGACCTGGAACCATAAAAATCCTAGAAGAGAATACAGGAAGAAGAGAGTACAGGCAGTAATGTCTCTAACATTGGCCATAGCAATATTTTTCTAGATATGTCTTCTGAGGCAAGGGAAACAGAAGCAAAAATAAACTATTGGGACTACATCAAAATTAAAAGCTTCTGCACAGCAAAGGAAACAACCAACACAACTTAAAGACAACCTACTGAATGGGAGAGGATATTTGTAAATGATATATCCAATAAAGGGTTATATTCCAAAAACATAAAGAACTTATAAAACTCAACATCCAAAATACACATAATTCAATTAGAAAATGGGCAGAAGACATGTACAGACATTTCTCCAAGCAAGATATATAGATGGCCAACAGACACATGAAAAGATGCTCAACATCACTCATCATCAGGAAAATGCAAATCAAAACCACAATTAGATATCACCTCACACCTGTCAGAATGGCTAAAATCAAAAACTCAAGAAACAAGTGTTGGCGAGGATGTGGAGACAAAGGAACTCTTGTGCACTATTGGTGGGAATGCAAGCTGGTGCAGCCACTCTGGAAAACAGTATGGAAGTTCCTCAAATAATTAAAAATAGAACTACCCTATGATCCAGTAATTGCACTAGTGAGTATTCACCTTAAGAATATGAAAACCCTAATTCAAAGGGATATATGCCCCCTATGTTTATTGCAGCATTATTTATAATAGCCAAATTATGGAAGTAGCCCAGGTATTGGATAAAGATGGAATATAATTCAGCCATAAAAAAGAACGAAATCTTGCCATTTGCATCAATATGGATGGATCTAGAGAGTATAATGCTAAGAGAAAGAAGCCAGCCAGAGAAAGACAAATACCATATGATTTCATTCATATGTGGAATTTAAGAAACAAAATAAATAAAAGGGGAAAAAAAGGAGACAAACCAAAAGACAGACTCTTAACCATAGAGAACAAACTGGTGGTTATCAGAGGGGAGGTTGGTGGGGGATTGGGTGAAATAGGTGATGGGGAATAAGATTGATGAGCAGAGAGTAATATATGGAAGTGTTAAATCACTATATTGTACACCTGAAATTAATATAATACTGTATGTTAACTACAGTGGAATTAAAATAACATTATATAACACATAATGTTATATATATACTATGTATATATATATATACAATAACATAATAACAAAATAAAACATTGATGTGTCCTGTCAAATGTACACTGTACTTTGAAAATTAAGAATATAAAAATATCTCATCAATTTTTTTTTAAAGATTTTATTTATTTATTTGACAGAGAGAGACACAGCGAGAGAGGGAACACAAGCGGGGGAGTGGGAGAGGGAGAAGCAGGCTTCCTCCCTGCTGAGCAGGGAGCCCGATGCGGGGCTCAATCCCAGGACCCTGGGATCATGACCTGAGCTGAAGGCAGACGCTTAATGACTGAGCCACCCAGGCTCATTTTTTTATAATGATAATATTTGGGATATATTCAGTTAAATAAAGTACATCATTTTTTAAAAAGATTTATTTATTTTAGAGAGGGAGAGAGTGTGCATGAGTTGGGGGAGGGGCAAAGGGAGAGGGAAAGGAGAAAGAGAATCTCAAGCAGACTCCCTACTGAGCATGGAGCTGGACTCAGGGCTTGATCCCAGGACCCTGAGATCATGACCTGAGCTGAAATCAAGTCCAGTGCTTAACTGAGCCGCTCAGGCGCCCCTAAATAAAGTACATTAATAAGGTTAATTTGATCTGTTTCTTTTTCCTTTTTAAAAATATTTTATCTATCTATCTATCTATCTATCTATCTATCTATCTATCTATCTATTTATTTATTTATAGAGAGAGAGAGAGTGAGCAGGGGGAGGGGCCAAGGTAGAGGGAGAGAGAGAACCTCAAGCAGACTCCTGAACGTGGAGCCCAGCTCAGGGCTGAATCCCAAGGCTCTGAGATCATGACCTAAGCTGAAATCAACCATCGGACGCTTAACCAACTAATCCACACAGGCTCCCCTCTTTTTCCTTTTTTTTTTTAACATGAGGATACTAGAAAATGTAAAATAATGTATGTAGCTCACACCGTGTTTTTATGGACAGTGATGTTCTGGGGGCTAGAGATGATGCACAGTGTTACTTGTGCCTCTGCCCATGGTGCAGATCAGGTGTTTTTTGGTTTTGTTCATTGCTTGTGTAGAATCCAGTTTCACTGGATTTGCTTGTCAATCACCAACTAGTTGTCTGCTTTCAGGTTTCCGAAAGTTTATTGCTATTGACTCTTCATCTATTCTCTTTGTCTTGGGGATTTATACTTAAAAAACAATTTACTGTTGTTTTCAGGGGGTTTCAGAAGGGAACAGAGATAAAAATGCATGTATCCAATCCAGCATCTTAAAACTGGAAATCCTAAGTATTTTTTGATTCCCTTTCTTGATCCATCCTACTTTGCGTCATCATTTCTTAGGAGGAAGATCTGTCAAATATCTATTAGCTGACCCTACTACTTCTAGCCTCCCCATGCAAATCTCTTTTTCAGCTTCCAACACGCAAACAAAAACACTCAAGCTCCCGGGCAGGACGAAGAAGATTCCCCTTGAGCTGACCCTTTTGTACTTCCCCACTGGATTGCTGCTACTCCCCGTTCCAAATCTCACTGTCCGTCATCCCCGTGATGGAGTTCCTCACACACAACATATCCTTTAATGCCTCTGCTTCACCCATTTGATTCCTTCTTCTTCCCACCTCCTCCACTTGGCCAACTACTCCATTCTTGATAACACCGCTTACCAAACCTTCCCCAAACCTTGCCTCTGGTGGTCATGGGTGAGGGCTGGGGACCAGACTGGCTGTCCTGCCTATTATAACAACAGTGACAGTGGCCAGCCCATAGAGCAGGCAGGAGGCACTCTTCTGGGCCCTTTACACACCTGAGCTCCTTAGTACTATCCTCATTTTCTGTATGAGGGAAAGGAGGCACAAAGAAGTTCAGCAACTTTCCCAGCTGAGTCGGAGCTGGAAACTGAACTCCAGAGTTGCTGCCTGTGTCACAGGTGCCCTGTGCTTTCATCAGGCCGTAGCAGCTGACACAGGGGTCCGTCACCTCCACTAGACCAGGAATTGCCCAAGGCCAGGGACCGGGTCTTTTTCCATGGCCGATCGTAAATGTCTGGCACAGGGCCTGGCATAGGCATACAGTAGGTGCTTAAAATATATCTGTTGAACAGACTGCCATCCTCATCATCTTTTTTTTTAAAGATTTTATTTATTTATTTCTGTGAGAGAGAGAGAGAGAGCACAAGCAGGGGGAGTGGCAGAGGAAGAAGAAGAAGCAGGTTCCACCCTGAGCAGGGATCCTGACTCGGGGCTCGATCCCAGTACCCTAGGATCATGACAGGAGCCAAAGGCGGACACTTAACTGACTGAGCCATGCAGGCGCCCCCTCTTGTCATCTTCTATGGCCTCTCCTCATTTCCTTGCGTGCAGAACACAGTCCTTGGTCAAGGTTTTCTGGCTTATTCCTTTTTCATGCAGGTTATTCAGAAAACCATGATTATCGGTCCCTGTCTGTATTGGAAGAGAAGGGCCCATCAGAAGACATCTTCAGTGGCTTCCCAGGCATGTCTTAAAACATGTTTGTGTGCTTTTAGAATGGTCATATTATTATTATTGTTATTATTTATTTTTTAAAATAAATCCTCTGGTTTAAATCGTCATAGAGGTTTAAATGATGTGGAAAATTCTAATGATGTTCCTTTGATGAAAAGGTTTTTTTCCTTATACTTAGCATAATCTTCCTTTGAATTATGCCAGGAAATCTTAAAATCATAGCCTTATTTTCTTCTCACTGCAATTCTCCTCTTTTTGGATGCCATGCCAATGAACCATGGGAAGGAACGAGCTTTTAGCATGCATAATGAGGATGGTTCTACAAAGGGCAACCTGGGGTGCAGAAGGTCCCAAAGCCTGTGGGCTGGGGAGCAGGGGGGCCTGGAAGAGTCCCCTAGCCAGGGCAAGAGGCCCAGCCAGGTCAAAGCTGTCCTGGCTTGGGAGGCTGGATCTAGGGAGGACAGACGTTGGCACCAGGAGGCCACCTGAGTGGGCAGGTTCATCCGGGTGTGGTCTTAGCCCTGAATAATGATGGAGGATTCAGATTAGGGTGGTTCCAGAGTTTTCCTACTGGAATTCTTTAGGGGGTGGCAATTTGGCTGAAACAGGACTTACATTGCTTTTGCGTAGCAATATATGCAGAACTAAGAAGAGTTTTCTGGTCCATTGGAACGATGAGGTTAATGGAGTTAAACTCCACTATGGAGTTTAATGGCACTAATGGAGTTGAATTCTGAATCCCCCATCTAAATAGCACCCTCTCTTGCTCCCATCCCATGAGCTTTGTTTGTTCTTTACTTAACCCTTGGGATAAATTATGGAAGAGATAAACCTCCCCCTGCTCCTTCCGTGACGGCATATATGGCAGTACCATGAGACAGGTGGTATTCCTGGAGGGCAGCAAGGTGGAGTAGTGCTTGCAACCATGGGCTCCAGAGTCAGACACGTCTGAGTTCAAGTCCTGACCCTGCCACATATTAGCTGTGACATATTAGTGTGACCCTGAGGATTCTACTCTTGGCTTCTTGGTTTTCTCATCCACAAACTGTGGCCAACACCAATCTCTTAGGGTTCACTGGAGGACTGAATGAGATTCTCATGCAGATAAAGCATTTAGCAGGGTGCCCGACCTATGGTAAATATAGATATGTGATAACAGATGCTACTATTAGTATTATTAGTGTTTCTTTATTAGTTCCCAGATGAACATTCCATTCTCAGAGAGAACGCAGGCAGTGGTACGAGGGGGCCCCAGGGAGCTCCAGGGACCAAAATCACTCCTGAGAGTGAATGGTTGTAGGAACATGGTAGGTGTCGAGACTCAGGATTGGGCTCAGGCCTGAAGGAAGGTTGGGATACCTGGCGGGGAACAGGGCAGACTACGGGGGTGAGGGTTGAGACCCGAGCCTCTGGAACAATGTCTGCACAGGGCTGTGAACTGGACTTGGGGAGCATCTTCCTCAAGGATCCTCTGTTAGATACCCCTCAGGCTGGGGCAAGAGAGCTTACTTCCAGGCTGAGGATGGTGTGGCCAGAGTTACTTAGAGCTGCTCTGGGGGGATGGGATGGGGCGAGGCTTGCAGTATGGCCTCGCCCAGCAGGGGAGCGGCAATAGGGAACAGGCTGGGACCCAGACCGCAGACCCCGGAGAAGACTGTTGAGGGTCCCCCATCCGCTCTTCCAGATGAGGGTGGCCTCCACATACATGTAGGGGGGAGGGGCAGTGGGCTGGGGATGTGTGCGGGTTGGGCAGTGATCAGGTAGAGCTCAGCAGCAACACTTCAGACCGGCAGCCAGACATGGAGGCTGTGACCTCTGGGAAGAGGTAGACCATCAGGAGGAGGGGAGCCGGCAGCCTCAGGAGCCCCCAGAAAGTAGCCACGGGGGCAAAGGGAGCAGGGCTTTGTGCCGGGGGAAGCGAGCAGGCCAGGCCTGCACCTGCGTCTGAGCCCCCCCGCAGGCCGTCCCTCTCTGGGACGAGGCATCAAGCCTTCCCAGTCACCTTACCCCGACTCTAGGCTCAGTGAGCCACCTGCTGGCAATCTGGCCGTCTCCAGGGACAGAGCCTGGACTGGCCCCCACACAGGCCACTCACTGCACTTTAACACACTGACCACCGCTTTAGACATCAGGCTGCTCTGAGTGTTGGTCTGAAGCAGCCCTTCTAGTCCTCTCTGGGGACTGACAAAAATTCTGTTTCTAGACATGAGGCTGAGGACCAGTCCCCAGACTGGGACATTTGCTAAAGTGGTAAATGCTGGAGCCAGCATGCTTGCTCCAGGGAGGCGCACCCCCACCCCAGGCCCTTCCCGCAGATGGCTGCCAGTACATGTATGTGTTCATGTGTGTGTGTGTGTGCGCGTGCGAGGGGGAGTTTGCGTGCACACCCTCACACACACCTTCAGGAGGGATGTGAAGGGTCAGTGTAGGATGGGACACTGGAGCATGCATTACTCCCTTTCGCCACAAACGTCTCCCCAGTCCCCAGGGAATCACTATTTGTTAAAAGCCACATATGAGGTGTTAGCCTGGGAATTAAAACCCTGACAGTTAAGACGAACTCTAATTCCCCCCTTTCTTATAACATTCTGGGCAGTAGCCTGGCAATGAAGTCAAATAGCTCTGGTTCAGAAGTCAGATGCTCCACTTCCCAGCTGTATGTTTTGGGGCTAGCCTGTTAGATACGTGGCGCCTCAGGGTCCAGATGGGGATGATCATGCTGCCTTCGCTTGGTTGGCATGAGGATTAAATGAGATGCTGTATGTGTGACCATCTAGTATGGAACTGCAACCAGGCATCAGAAAGAGCAAGGTAAATGGTGGCCTGTATTATTTGCTAAGTTCTGAATGGGCTCCCTGCACTGATGTTGGAAGAAACATGTATAGCTGGGTGCCTGGTTTAGCAGATCTTACTTTTTATTCTTCTGGCGGGAGTTCAGGCTGGTAGCCACAAAAGGATGCATGAGGGAGGATGCAGCATTTTGATTCGAAGATGCTGTCATCTATAAGGTGCACCTCAGATTTAGAAATAGCTCTGTGTGTGTGTGCATGTGTGTGTGAGAGAGAGAGAGGGGTAGGGGGAGAGAGAGAGGGAGAGAAATAATACATTCAATGTGAATATCTATTATAAGACATGTTCTGATTTCAGAATATAAGCTACAGAAAATTATGCACCTAAATTAAGAAAATGCAATACTACTCTTAATACCTTACAATGATCGAGTGCTTGCTATGCGATGGGCACTGTGCTAAATTCTTTGCATAAGTTACGTCCTCAAATCTTCACGGTGTCCCTACCCAAGTGGCACTACTAGGAGCCTTGCTTGGCCAATAAGAAAAATGAAGGCCAGAAGTTGAAGTAACTTTTCCAAGGCCATAAGCTAGCAAGTGCTAGAACCAGAACCTACAACCACCGGCTGATGCCAATGTATTCTTAATCCTTCTGTGTGGTTGCCTCTCCAGTTTAGGACACCAGGGTCAGTGCTACATGGATGCCCATAGTCATTATCCATTTCTCATGTTAGGGCACATATGGTTCCATTAATATAGAATACATTTTCTGGAAAGAACCTATTAACCATTCACACTTTAATGTGAATTCAAGTCATAGAGTCCTATAACCTTACAGTGACAAGGAACCTTAAATTGCATCTAGCTTCGCTTCCCACTGGAGGCAAAATCTTCTGAACAGTGGCCTCCAGACTGTCCTTTAACACTTCCCACGGCAGGGAGCTCACCATCTACTATTTCTCTAGACCCACCAAGCGCTATTGCTAAATTATGTTGAACTGCAATCTGCCTCTGCAGCTTCCCACCAGCAATCCTTACTCTTCTCTCCGGAGCAATTACAAAATAAAGCTGCTTCCTCCTTTCCATGATACACATGAGCTCTCACATTCCTTCTTTTTTCCAGGTGGACTGCCCCATTTTCTTGACATATTCCTGATAGGACTAGTTTGGGACCATCTCACATCTTGGCCACCTGAGAGTCTGTATATGCTCCAATTTAAAAAATACGGCACTGAACATATGTCACCAGGCAGGGTCCTTCTGCTGGGGCATTTGAAACTCAAGCCTGACCTCTCACTGCCGAAATAGAGGTCTTTGCTCCCTGGGAAAGAAATTTTAGACACTGACTTCTAGCTGGGAGAGGTATTATGAACCAAGTGCCATGTATGTATAACCACCCCCATGACACATTTTATATGACTTTTTAACCTGATGGGCACAATCTACATGTCACTCTGGTCCTCCTTGTTAGACTAAATTTATCCAGAGTGGGTTTCATGTCCAACCATTCCTGGGTTCCTCCTAAGTACCGGCTACATTCTTCTGCCTCCCTTTGCCGCCAGTAAATGCAGTTGATTGATGGACTCACTGGAGTCTAAGAAGTCATTTTCCACTCTGTTGCATTTCAGAGTCCAGCTGTGTCCAGCTGCAGCCAGCTCCCCAGCTCACCCATTCCCTCGGTGAACATGGACCTAGACCCTACCGCTTGCTCATGCATCACAATAGGATGAATTTCACTTTGGAGCTTCACTCTCTTCTACCCCCAACCGGGGGAAACCAGAAGCCTACATGAAATTGCACATCCCAATCTACAAAGAACCCTTGAAACTAACCTCCCCCCACCTGCTTCCTCTCCCCCACCTTCCCTCTTTATTTATTTGCCAAAGCTCCTAGTAATGAAAATCTCCCAGGCATAGGCATATTCCTGGGCTGCAGTGTGGGGAGAAGGGGGCAATGTATCAAACAGATGTTTCCAATTGTATCTTCATCAAGCTTCTTGCCACTGCTGTACCTCCTGGCCCCTCCCTCCTCCTCCCTGATGTTGCCTATAAATCAAACGTCTCTTCTTGAAATTGTAATCACCCAAATAAGGCGGTGATTTATAAGGAATTCTGAAATACCAAATAATCAGGCGAACACTTCAATTTAATGGCAGCAATAAGTCAAGTGCCTCCATGCTCATCTTGGGAAGAAGAAGGACGTGGGTCCTGGTTGTTTCGAAACAACAAATGCTCTTTTGTGAGTTGTAACAAATCAATTATCCACATGTTGAAAACTGAGCAACTCCTTTTTAAGATATACTTTTATGGATACGTTAAAAGAAAGATGTCTTAGGGATGGAAGATACCAGAGCCCTTCAGTTATTTTTTCTGGCAAAAGAAAATTGGGGAGATAATAGCTCGGAGGAGAAAGCTGTCCAAAGCGACATCAATCAGAGACGCAGGCGCCCCGTGCCTACGGAAGGTGCACACAGAATGCTCAGGGTCTGGTGTTCATCCAATCTGAGCAGATAACAAGGAATCTGCCTCCACCTGCAGTGGCATTTTCAATCGAACTTGCTGGCTCCCCAAAGAGCCCTGCGGGGGCATTCAATCCTCAAGCTCTCCTTGGGCACATTTGTCTGATTTGTATTTCTCATTTCAAGGAGAATTTCTTCTTTTTCTGTTAAGAAAGAAGTCACGCCTCAGCAGCTAGCCCCGAGATTGGAGCTGTGTTATCTCGTTATGTATGGCCCCATCTCTGGGGGCCGCCCAGAAAGGCTGGAGACCTTTCCCAGCTCCTATTTTCCTCTCCTCCCACCTAGCATTCATTTGCCAGACCATGAAATACAAGAGCACCTGCTGTCACCTCGCCTGTCAAAGCAGGCAGGCTCGGAGCCATCCCAGGCCTTCTCCCAGCTGGCGGGGTTGTCAGTTTCAAAGACCTTGCAGAGGTCATGCCATCACAATTCCAAATGTCACGGTTGTCCCAGTGCCTCGGGCTTCAGCCACATCTGGTACAGTCGGTGCTACTGTGGGCAACACGCTTGCAAAGGGGATGTTGACACCCTGGAAACTGTCATGGGGGTAGGTGACCAGAGAGGTGGCTGGTGTGGCCACTGTCCCGTGAAGAATGGTTGAGGGGCTCTGGGCGCTTTGAGTAGGGAAGACTCATTGTGTGCGGGTCCGAGCAGTACTGAGTCTGGAAGCGAGCACCCTGTCCATAGCTGAACATGTGTAGGCACAGGGACATTGTATGGTAGGTAGCAGGTAACCCAGGTGCGCCCCTCAGGCCTTTGCCTCTCAGGCTTCAGGACACTGTCCCTCTGAGTAGTGCTTGAAGCTTTTGCTGCGTGTGGCCTGCAGGACAGCAGATGTGGTCCCAGATGATCTCTGCCCCTGTTCTGGCCTGCTCTCGGCCACTTCCTCCCTAACCTAGCCCCTCTGCTTGCTTTCTCTTAGCAGACTTCCCTTTGTTCCTTTCTTCCTTAAATCCTTTGTCTCACTAACTTTCTTTCCTTTTTTTTTTTTAAAGATTTTATTTATTTATTTGAGAGAGAGAGTGTGCTCACGAGTAGGGGGAGGGGCAGAGGGAGTCGTGGACTCCCTGCTGAGTGGGGAGCTGGATGTGGGGCTCGATCCCACGACCCCGAGATCATGACCTGAGCCGAAGTCAGACACTTAACCAACTGAGCCACCTAGGCACCCCAACTTTCTTTCCTTTGTATTATGACCCCACCCTTTTCCCAATTCTCAACCTGCCCAGTTTGGGTGCTTTGTAGAAAACTTGTTTTATGATCCATTCACGGTTCATTCATTCAGCAATTATCCTGAATGCTTTCTATGTGTTAAATAAGTACACATATGTGATGGGTAATTTTACATCAACTTGACCGGGCCAAAGGTTGTCCAGATAGCTGGTAAAACATTATTTCCTGAGGGTGTCTGTGAGGGTATTTCTAGAAGAGATTAGCATTTGAATCAATAGACTGGGTAAAGAAGATTGCCCTCACCAATGACGGTGGGCATCATCCAATCTGTCGAGGGCCTGAAAGAATAAAAAGGCAGAGGAAGGGTGAATTTGCTCTTTGCTTGAGCTGGGACATTGATCTGCCCTGACCTTGGACATCAGTGTTCCTGGTTCTCAGGCCTTCAGACTTGGACAGGTACTTAAACCATTCCCTGCCTCCTCCCAATTCTTGGGGCTTTGGACTTGGACTGAATTATACCACCAGCTTTCTCTAGTTTGCAGAGAGCAGAGCATGGGACTTCTCCACCTCCATAATCCTGTGAACCAATTCCTATAACAAATCAATCTCCCTCTCTCTCTCCATGGATATGTATATGCATGTATGTATGTATATACATCCTATTGGTTCTGTTTCTCTGGAGAACCCTGACTAATACAACATATAAACAGTTACAATTCGTGAAGGCAGAAGCCAGTGTTATTAGAGAAAACCACGAGGAAGACCTGCCTTAGATTGGACAGGTGAGGAACACTTCTCCAAAGAAGGGATGTTTGGACTGAGAAAACAAAAAGTCATCCAGAGAAGAGCAGGGACCAGAGTGACCCAGTAAGGGAACAGAATGTACAAAGGCAGAAAAGAACCTGGAGTGTTCCAGAACCTGAAGGAAGAAAAATTTAGTTCTTCTTCTTCCCCCTCCTCCTTATAGTTATTATTATATTATTATCTGTCACAGCATCAGTGCACACCAGGAACTTTCCCATCTTGGGGTCCTTAAGCTGCTATTCCCTCCCCCTGGGAAGCTCTTGCTCACAGGGTCACAAACCTGGTTCCTCCCCATTGTTCTCATCTCTGCTTAGTTGTTACCTCCTCCAAGAGACTTCTGACCACCCACGCACACTCACTCTCCCTTATCCAACTTTGTGTGTGGGTCTGTGTGTATAGTGGCACCTATCACTTAATGAAATGCTATTATTTATTTGGTTACTTCTTGATAGATGATCTTCTTCCATTAGAATGGAAACTCCACAAATACAAATCCTATACTAATAAGCTGTCATATTCCTAGCACCAGGCAAAGAACAGGCACTTAATAAATGTTTTGTGAATTAATGGAAGATGAATGATAGTCTGGAGAAACAGAACATTTGTAAAGAAATGTAGTTCCATTATAATCAAGCACCCACAGAACAGATGCTGAAAGGGAAGAGGGAGGACGTGTTAGGGACCCATGCCAGGGCATTATTAAAGAGGTAGGAAGATGAGTAATGAGCATATTTATTATCTGAGCATAAAGGCTAGTACTTAAGCTCCTTGCTCTTCACTCGGCTAACGTTTCTGCTGTTTGCATTATGAATTTGCTTAGCGACTCCTGTCGCCTTTATGATAAATAAATACAGACACATTTCTGTAACAGGCATTCTTAATAATTCAGCAGCTGCCAAGGCCTCAGCGACTGCAATGCTTGTCGCTGGTTACAACAAATGCTCTGCAGTGAAAGGCTCTGACCTACAAACGTGGGCACCCTTTCCGCGGCTGTGGCCTTCCAAGGGATCCTGTGTGGTGGCTTAATGTTTGCGCAGCCGTGAGGGGATGAAAAGGCAAGCCGACGGGCACTTAGGTTGGTCATAGCTCTTTCTTGAGCCTTTAAGCAGCAGTCCCTCATGAATTCCCTTCCGCTTTTTCTATCATGATATTCCAGTTGCTGTTTATAAAACGTAGCTCTGTTGTCAAATCCCAACACAGAACAGAACAACAGCGGAAAGATCCAAGTACTTGGAGAACACAGCGTGTTGGGAGGCAGAAAGGCTCTCTGGGTGGAGGCTTAGATGTCGGGAAAGGGTGGGGGGAGACAGGGTCAGAAGGTTATGGGATTACAGCTTCGGTGACCGGGGCGGCGGGGGGCGGGGGGAGGTTCTGTCAGTCAGAGTTCAATCAGAAAAGCAGAACCACGAGATTTCTTTCTCTCTCTCAACTGATCTATCATCTCCCTACCTACAGATCTGCATAGATCTAGATTTGCTATTGGGGTTTGACATGCAAGGTGGGAGCTGGGTCACCAGTTTCTGTCCAGCAGTTACTTCGGTGTCCATAGGGCAGGCAGGCAGGGAAGGAAGATAGACAGGACCTGGGAATATAAGACAGAAGGAGATCTGCAAGCATGAGCTGCAGCTCAGGGGACTGCCTAGAACCCATATTGCTCTGTCACCACCTTTAAGTTTTCCCTGCGGGAGATGCAGCTCTCCTTCCTCACAGAGCTCACAGGCACCTGGGCCGGCAGGGCGAGCTGAGGGAGGGACCCAGCCGGAGCTCGAGATGCTGCCTGCCTGGCTTTGGCTCACGCGGGCGAGGAGCGCGAGTGGGTGGGTAGCACCAGCGCTTGCGGCCCGGCAGCGGGCTTTCTGAGAGTAAAACACAAAACTGTCCCTGCTTCGCTTCCGTCTTCCAAGTTCTCACACCAACTGTCTTTTGTGGCCTCTGCTAACCCAGAACTATGCAGGGAAGGCAAGGACGAGGGACAGAGATTCAGCCTCGCTAATCGACAAATCCCCTACGGTGGGGATTGACAGACCCTCCCGCGACGCAAGGGACGTCATGGCCATGGATGAGATGACTCGGGGATCGTGTCAAACCAGAAAATATCATTCTAGGGAGAGGCACAGGGTAGGAACCTACCATGGAGAATGAGAAGGAGAAATCTGTGAGGTAGGGGGAGAACTTGCGGGAGGCAGAGCTGAATTTCTGGGTATAATGTTTGGATAATGAGAATACGGGTCGATAAATGATAATGAGGGCAATGAGGACGACGATAGCCAGGCATGATGGTGAATTTAACGACGGGTATCCTTGGCACTGGCCAAACAGATCGGGTGCTGGACTGTGGGGAGCAGTTATTTTATTTAACCATTCGCTGTGGGTGTGTTCCCACGGTTTGACAACCACCATGCTGTCTTGGTACAGATGATCAGATTATCAGCTCTGTTGGTTGCCCGCATGAATTGAGTGCCTATTATGTGCCAGGTACTCAGCGAGGCACCATGAGTCTATGTGATGGTGGTGTTGCCTCGGGGTGCATTCCCCTGCCTGGGCTGGCTCTGGGGGAGGCCAGAATCTTAGATCCTGGCAGAGCAAATCGTCAGGCCTATTGTCTGCAAGCATCTGCTTGCCATGGCCTGCACCACTTTTGCAGGAGGATGTATTTTGGGGAGGTTTTATAGGCCCTTGCCATGCGGGGGAGAGCATTTAAACACGCAGCAGCTGTTAATGCGTGCCATGCTGCTAATTAGGGCAGTCTGGACAGGAGAAGCTGCCCTGCACAGTGCTGGCTTAGAATGACAAAGGCGGCCACAGCTAATAGTTGTAGGAGTCCTGGGGGCTTCCTCTGTGGGGCAAGTTCTGAACTATTAGGATCCATGAAGACTCGTGGAGCTTTCAACGTGGAAGTTCTTGGCTTGGATGACTTGATGTGATTGTCCACCCAGATCCAACACCAGAAGATTTCCATTTTGGTTGGTGGTTTACGGGTGCAGCGTTGGATACAGTGCCTGAAGGGACTACACTCAGGAGTAACCCAGAGGTTACTCACTTTGGCTTCATCCTCTCCCCAGAAGTATGAAAAGTATTCTTCTCCACCTGACCTCTGCCTTCTGATCCTATCTTAAATGATCTGGGCATCAATGTTAATAATACTACAAGATTGACCAGGACTTTCCCAATCCCAAATTGTCTGTTGCCATTTGGCTTGCCATTAGTCGAGGCCAAGGTGAACAGGTTCGATTAACATGTGGGCCAGGCTGCAAATATGTCTATAACTGGGGCCACGGGCAGTGTGTGCCTTTGATCTTCGAGGGGCTGGTGAAGAAGAGTAGCTCATGGGCCCCTTCACCTCAACCACCAGGGGGCAGCACAGAACACAGGCTTTCCTAAGAGAGGGTTGGTGGGCGCCCCTTGGATTTATGGAGCCTATCATTTGACTGTACCTTCTCAGTCAGCATGTTTCTTCCTTAGATATGTTCCCCACGTAAAGAAGAGAATCAACAAATGGTGGCAAATTGGATTTAGAGTCACAACTTTCAAGAAGTTTATTGATCACTTCAAGACCTAAATTTGCTATATGGGTTCCTTACCAGTAAGTAGCAGATTCTCCTGAGTCATTTGGTATGAAATACCAGGTTCTGGAGCTGGAAGTGACAAGGAAACTCCAGGCAGGGGTGATGACACAAGCAAAGATGTGGAAGCTGGAGTTTGGGGACAGCCATGGATAGGGTTAACCGGGCACAGTGAAGTATAAGCAAAGCTCCCATTTTTAGTTTAACAGCTTAAAAAAAAGAGAGAGAGAAGAAAAAGACTGAGAGCTACTGTTGCAAACCCCAGAAGCTGTAAATTGGAGTTTTATGTTGTTGGTCAACAATGGGGTTTAGGCAAAGAAAAGCAGAAGGAAAAAAATTTAAATTCATTTTATGTTTAATTACATCTGGAGTAACTAATAATAATTACAAATTTCCAACCTCCAGTTATGACTTTCCATGATTATCTAAAACAAATTTCAGGGGCGCCTGGGTGGCTCAGACAGTTAAGTGTCTGCCTTTGGCTCGGGTCATGATCCCAGGGTCCTGGGATTAAGTCCTGCGTCAGGCTCCCTGCTCAGCAAGCAGGAAGCCTGCTTCTCCCTCTCCCTCTGCCTGCCCCTCCCCCCTTGCTTGTGCTCTCTCTCTGTCAAATAAATAAAATCTTTAAAAAATAAAAACAAGGGTGCCCGGGTGGCTCAGATGGTTAAGCGTCTGCCTTCGGCTCAGGTCATGATCCCAGGGTCCTGGGATCGAGTCCCGCATCGGGCTCCCTGCTCCTTGGGAGCCTGCTTCTCTCTCTCTCTCTCCCTCTGTCTCTCGTGAATAAATAAATTAAATATTTAAAAAAAAAATAAAAAATAAATAAAAACAAGTTTCAGAATTCTTGATGTTTATATATAAACATTAAAGGTTTGCGGTCGGATGGGCAAAAACAGCTGTGTCAAAACAATTTGACAGAAAGACAGTCCTTATCTCTTATAGAATGGCAGCTGAGAAATTTGTCACTTAAGTGGGTATAATCTAGTTTAGTTTTACTGGGGAGCTTGTCTCAATCTGATTTGTAAGCACATAGATTCTTTACCTACCTAGGTTGTAAATAATCTTTACCCTCCAGCTTCTCTTATCAGCCAAGAAAAGCAATTTCCAGCATAATGCCTGGGTAAATAAAAGTACTTCTAGGTCCAAGTAATCTTCATTAGTTTCCCTTTAATTAGAGCCAATTCCCTTCTTAAAAGGTGATTCATTTCTCATCTCAAATTTTTCTTTCTTGAAGAGCAAACTTTCACAATTCTATTTTTTTTTTTTTAAGATTTTACTTATTTATTTGACAGAGAGAGACACAGTGAGAGACGGAACACAAGCAGGGGGGAGTGGGAGAGGGAGAAGCCGGCTTCCCACTGAGCAGGGAGCCCGATGCGGGGCTCGATCCCAGGACCCTGGGACCATGACGGGAGCCAAAGACAGACGCCCAACGACTGAGCCACCCAGGTGCCCCCATAATTCTGTTTTTTGTAGAGATTAGGATCTTTCCTCACGTCCGAATGTGAAATGGCCTTCCACAGTGTTCAGGGTAAAGCCAGAATCCTGCAAAGCCCTCCTCTGGTTTTGCCTGCTGCCCTCCCAGCCAGTCCCGAGCCTCTGGCAGCCCAGCCCCACTGGACTTCACGCACCACACTCCTCCCCACCACCGAATTGAGGGACATGCCTGGAACGTTCTTCTGGGCTACCCTCCTTCACCGACGACACTAGACAACTTTTGTTTCAGATAAAATGTCCCTTCCTCAGGGAATTTGCTCTGACCACCTCATACACTCCAGTAGCCCGTGCTTATACTGCTGTTTTGCTCCCTTGTAATCATCTAATTATTGATTCTAATTTATTTGACCTCTGCCTTCTCCACTAGACCCAAGTTCCTTGGAACTGTTCGTTCACTACTGTACCTTCTCCTCACAGGGTACCCAGTAATTGGATACACTCAGTTAATAGGTGTTAGCAAAAATAGGGGGGACAACAGGAGAGCTTTATGAAAATAGCTAAATGCACTAAAGTAAGAGAATGCACGCTTTTAAACATTAACACTATACACTTGAAAAACATTTACAAAGCAAGACTCAATTCAATAAACTCTAGACCCATCCCTCTCCTTTTCATGGATCTTTAGCTGCTACTCACCAAGAAACAAGCGTTTCTTACTGATTTATCTTGGAATCATGATCCTAAAGTCAGAAGCATCCTCAGGACAACAATTTCTCTGTGACGTCAGCTCAGTGTGAGTTTGACAACAGAAGACGCCCTTCCATCTTAGAGCAGCTGG
Source organism: Callorhinus ursinus (assembly GCF_003265705.2). Lineage (NCBI taxonomy): Eukaryota > Metazoa > Chordata > Mammalia > Carnivora > Otariidae > Callorhinus > Callorhinus ursinus. The sequence continues at coordinate 6,332,651 of NW_027397111.1, read as the reverse complement.
TGGCATTATCTGCCTCAGTCATAAGGAATTTATCGCTTGCTCATGGATCATGGATTCAAATCACAGTGGCCCTCATTGCCTTGCTCACCTCCAGCTAGGAAAACCTCCTCCATGAATGAATGGACACCAACAAAACAGTTCCTCAAGTCACAGGGAAGAGATTCCCCCTCCCCGCCCCCCCAGTCAGCTTTTAGAAGCAGAGTGGAACGGTTTCCCCTTTATTTTGTCACAGCTGGGTGATCCTTGCCAGCAGTAACCCTCATTAACCTGTGACTTTTATGAGGGGGGTATCTGGCTCCTGCCCTTATAGAACTTGGCATCTGATCAGGCACAAAAAAAAAAAAAAAAAAAAAGATAACAAGCAACTCAAGGCAGGCTATGCTCAGGGATGTGTGAATATGTCAGGTAGTAAGACCTGGAATTGGGGTGAGTTTGGTTTCTCAAGAGCCTACGTTGCTCTCTGAGGAAGGAGAAGACTTTGAAGCTCTTGCCCCGGGTTCACATAATTAACTTTTACTACATTCATGTCTCAGATCCAAAGTCACTTCCCCAGAGAAGCCTTTCCTGACCACCCTGTGCCATCCTTTGTCCCTTTATCATGCTTTATTTTCCATGATCCCCGCAGAACATAAGCTCCCAGAGCAGAGGGACTCTGTTTTGATCATCACTGGATCCCCAGAACCTAGAAGGGTCCTTGGCCCATAGTAGGCACTCATTAATGTTTGTTGAATGGACAGAAGGGGGTGAGAGCTGAATGCGCAGGGAAGATGGAAATCCAGCTGGCAGAAATGGCACGAGCAAAGGAATGAGGCTGGCTTACAGCAGACCATTCTGTCAGGAGGGCACAGCTCATGTGAGTGAACCATGGGAGAGTGGGCTGTTGTTTGTGAGGTGGGATGGGGCTGGATCATGGATGGCTTTGAAGAGCCAGCTGCAGAGCTGCTAGAATCGTGGCAGGTATGGATGGGGCCCGGCCTGGGCATGTGGCAGTAAGAATGAAAAGGTGGGGAGATGTGACATAGAAGCCGTCAGCCGGATGTGGGGAAAGGAGAATCCAAAGACATGGTCCAGCTGTCGAACGTCCAAGAATGCCGGTGCTTCTGACAGTATCAGTGAAGTCAGAGTAGAAACTGATTTTGGAAGCAGGCAGGTAGCCTCCATCTGAGCTACATGGAGCTGAGGGAATGGCAAGACATTCAGCAGAGATGCCTGGAGCCCTGGGTGCTCCCAGATAGATCCTCCCAGGAGAGGCGAGGGCCCATTTCCAGCCTGCCCTGAGAGCCGGCTCACGGAGCCACTTGCTCCCACCACATTCAGCATCCATGGGTACAGCATCTACGGGTTCACCCGGGCCTTGCCCCCACACAACTACATTTTGTGAAAGCCCTCTTGCTCAGTCCTTGTGCAAACCCTCCCCCCTTTCTGATGAGGTACATTTCATGCCCAGCTAAGAGCTGATACCCAGGCACACCGAGCCTTGACCCCAGCCTTGTCGTCCAGCCCAGGTGGGACTAGCTGCTCACCTCCTAGGTCTTCTCCTTCCCATAGTGCCAGCCCTCTAGAGAAAGAGAGGTTTCCTGCCCTTACCTCTTTCTGGATAAAGGCCAATGCTCATTTAGACGGACAGACTTCACTTTGATAACCAGATCAAAGTGTTAAGTGTTGTAAAGTACAAGTTGTGTTTAGACCCACTACCTTTCTGCCAATGTCCTGTCCTGGTCACTGTCTCCTTCCCTCTGTGGCAGCCTACTCAGGCCTGATCTCAGTACGGTTCCCCCTTCCTTCCGTTACTAGAGTTGATGTTTGGAGAGTGGTCCTGTGGGCTAAGGATGGTTTTTAGAGGTAGACAGACCTTGGATTATATCTAGGGTCTACTGCCATCAATTGAGTGACCCTAGACAATTTACTTAATCTCTCTGAGCCTCATTTCCTCATCTGTCAAATGTAGAAAATACCATCTTGGAGGATTGGTATGAGCACTGACCAAGCCTCACTCAAGGGTCTTCATCACAGAGTGCTGAACCCATGGGAGCATTCCAGAAAAATTAGTTTTTCTTGTGGGTTTCCTTTTTCTGGGAAAGAATTTGCCTGAGTATGGTCTAATTCATACTAAGGTGTTAATAGCTGAAAAAGCTGAACATTCTTTTACCCTAAGGAAGAGAGTGGTGGTGAGATTTTAGGCATAACCAAGAGTCTCTAAAAATTCTGAGAGCTGGATAGTTGTGGGGCAGCCTCCAGCCCCCCACCCCCAGGCTCCCATACTGTGGCACCAGCACACCTGGCCATTAGGGACACTTTTCTTTCTTCTCCTCTTTAGCCCAGGTATGGATGCATACCTTTTTTTTTTTCTTTCCCCTGACAAAGCCATAAATGATCTGAGTAGTATTCTCAAAGCATGGTCCTCCATTTTACCTGAGATGCTGAGATACATACACATCAAGCTTCATCCAAAACCCACTGAATCTGGCTCTGAGGGTGGGATTTGGGAATCTGCTTTATAGGTAATCTCCCCAATGATCCACTAACATCCTAGTGCCTGAGAACCACTGGTCTAGAGCCTTTAAGGGGATAGTTTTACTGAGGTCTCAGAGTAAATCAAGCAAATAAGTAAGTGTAAAGTGAACAAAAGTGACCGAGTTTAGGGCTCTGGATGCATCAGGATTCTCAACAGAGACACCTGCATGTCCAGCTGGGGTCCATCTGGCTGGAAGACCTTCCATCCTCTCAGACCTTCAGCTTTCTCCATCTCAGGCCTTGATTTCAGGCACCCCTACAATTCCAGTCTGAGCTGACCCTGTGGATCCTGTCCCAGCTGGACACCCCTGCTGGAGACAGGAACTTCCCTACCTGGCCCCCTAAGACATTGGCCACTTCATGGTCTCATGAGGCTGGTCTCAGGCCTCCACCTTGATGATGCACCTTTTGTTCCATAATCTTTCCATCTTCTAAGCACTTTGCACCTTTTCCCTCTCCCTCATTACTAGATCTCTATCTAGATCACAAACGCGGTAACAAGTCACCCGCGCATGCGCACATACACACACACACACACACACACACACACACACACGCGCGCGCGCGCCGTGACTACATCATCCACAGGGTCCAAAGCCTCCGTAATTCAATGAGACCAATGCCTGGCACAAAGTAGGTGCCTGATAAATGTCCATTCTCTTCCCCTGGCCCCTTTCTCTCTTCCAGCTGCTCCATTCCATCACAGACAGTCCAGAAAAATGAGAGGGAGTTTGAGCGGGGCTATATTATGACTACATTCCAAAATCTGATCAGTGCATGGGTCTGGCTTCTGGGTTTCCATGCCTGCATACCAATGAAGCTGCATCTGGAGCAGAATAGTTTGTGCCCATAAACCATGACCTTCATTATCCATGGAGGCGGCCAGCAGTGGCGGTCCCTGTAGAAATCTTTCCCATCCCAATTGCGAGGGTGGCAGAGGCGACAAGCCTACATCATTTGTCTTGGCAGCGCTAACAAATGTTTTCTACAGTGCTGCACAAAGTACACTCTTCCCCTATTCTTTCTGGCTGGGATGGGCTTTTTTTCCAATTAAAAATTAAAATAGCGGCTGAATTTATATTCATTTCTTGGGTCTGCAATTCATGCTCCATTTCTCATAAGCAGCCTGCATTATCACAGAGCTCATCTGTTTATATCACCTCTTAGAAACAACCACTTAAATCTCTGTTGGGTTAGAAATGGTTCCCTTGTGACAGAGCACCAGAGGGCAGAGACACATGAAATCAAGTTGACAGAGTGACATGAGGCCATGCAGCCTGAGTTGCTTCCCAGGAAAGAATTCCTGCCGACGCCACCCCCATGGGTCATCTCATCTCTTCCGCAGCAGCGTTAGGGTTGGGAGTCAGAAGGGAGGCAGCTTCGACACTTAGGAAGTTCTCTCTTATAAGTAGCTACCATGTGCATCCTGGTGACCATCACTCCCTCTTCTTAGTTCTGCCCTTTGGGCCCTATATATAAAATCCTCTGCAGGAGAGTTCTTTCCAATATATGAACACAGTTCTCTTGCCCTGTTATGGGCTGAATGGTGTCATCCAAAGACAGGTGTTGAAGTCCAACACCCAGTACCTCAGAATGTGACCTTGATTGGAAATAGGGTTGTTGTTGACGTACATAGTTCAAAAGAGGTCCTACTAGAGTAAGGTGGGCCTTTCATCAAGTATCACTGGTGTCCTTATAAGACACGCAGACACATAAAAGGAGAACATCACATGAAGACAGAGGCAGAGACTGGAATGATGTAACCACAAGCCGGGAAATGCCTTCGGGGTCACCAGAAGCTGGAAAAGGTGGGGAAGGATCTTCCCTAGAGACTTCAGAGGGAGCATGGTGCTGTGAACACCTTGATTTTGGACTCTGGATTTGGAAACTATGCGAGAATAGATTTCTGTCGTGTTCAGCCACCTAGTTTGTGGTATTTTGTTATGGCAACCCTAGGAAACTCATATACCCTCTGAGACTTCCCTAGGCTGAACACACTCGGTTCCTTCAATTGTTTCTCGTATCATATGAGCTCCATCCTCTCCCTCATTTCGCTCCATTGAGCATATTTCTTGTACCAAGCCAATTGCTCTCAAGGTGGTCTGAGCAGCACATCTTGTCCTGGGACCACGGCCTCCCACATTTCTGGATTCTGTACCTCAAAGCGTGGTTACTTTCTTGGCAGTTCTGTTGTTGTGGTTTTGTTTTTTTGTTGTTGTTGTTGTATCTCAAATTCCTATTGAGCTTATGGTCAACTAAGACCCATTATTCTTCTCCAGGTGTAGTGCTGCTAACTCTTGTCTCTCAACCACTATGACAGTTTGTTAGAATCTCTTATCAAAATATCGATGATTGCTCTGTCTTCGTCCGATATTTTAAATCTTGAGTCAATTCTTCAATGCATCCAAAATTCCTCCCAGCTCCATTGTTATTGTATCTATTTCCCTCCAGAAATCCCTTTACGTTTTCACTAAATTATTGATCATGGTAAGCTGAGGACAGAGAACTCTGGTATCTCATCAGAGACCTCTCTGCAGATTTGCTGTGAGTCTGTACATTTGCTCACTCAGTAAATATTTACCGAGTCCCTAGCGCATGCCAGACATTATCCTAGGCACTGAAGGATTTGGTGATGAAGAAGACAAATCTTTGTCCTCATGGAGCTTGAATTTTCATGAGTCCACTTTGGGGATATAGCTGAGCATTAGTGGAATGTATGGATATTTGGGTTCCAGCTGATCCTTTATCTTTTCAAAATGCCAGTTTTAAACCTCTTGAGCCAGGGACCTGGGGAAATACTATTCCTGAATGGAGGATCAAATGCAGTTCTTTCCAGCAAGTAAGAAGTTTCTCCTTGTTCTTGCCTTCTCTGTGACCAGGTGTATGTAGCTCCCTAGGCGTTTCTGTCTCATTTTGCCACTTTTCTCTCCTAACCTACTAAAGGGTAGAGCAGCTTAGGGCTTGGATGGGAGGTGTGGGGGAAGGGCTGAGCTCCAACCAGGCAAGTGGAGATAGGAATTGGGAATGAACTGAGTGCCCTGATTTTGGATCCCAGGGACAGGAAGCAAGATCAGCCAGAGGTCTGTGCAATGGAGAAAATCAGAGTGGGGAGAGAGGGCAGTCACGGTCAATGAGGAAGAGTAAAGGAAGGGGGCCATGTCTAGCTTGAAGAAGGGAAGACTTGGAGGACATGAGTCCTGTATTCAAGTATTTATGCAGGTGCATTTCTTCCCCAAACGTGTGACCAGAGGCAAAGCAAGAGAATAGAACTGTGTTGGTGGTGAGGAACCTAGATTCCCTTAGATGGGTTTATGCCCAGATGCCACCAAGGACTCTAAGACTTTATTTTATTTTATTTTATTTTTTTTAAAGATTTTATTTATTTATTTGACAGAGAGAGACACAGCGAGAGGGGGAACACAAGCAGGGGGAGTGGGAGAGGGAGAAGCAGGCTCCACCAAGCAGGGAGGCCCATGCAGGGCTCGATCCCAGGACCCCGAGACCACAACCCGAGCCAAAGGCAGACGCTTAACCATCTGAGCCACCCAGGCGCCCCGACTCTAAGACTTTAACAACAACTTTACTATAGAGTGTCTGGCTCTCTCTGGTGGTCTGCTGTTGCCTCTGGTACTGAGCTCTTTTCCATAGCATCTGCATGTTGCTTTGCATGCCATTCTCCTTTCTCTCCCTGTTCCCAGCTGACTAATTATCTTTGCATTTTCCTATTCAAATTCTGGAAAGTGTTTCACTGTCCTAGTGAATTACCACCAATCCTATTGGACAGAGCTCTTCACACCCAGCTACTTTTTGGTAACTGAGCAGCCTACAGATGCCCACTAGGGTCTAGTTGGTTGCCAGTTTTTGCTCAAGGGCCGTTTGCTCAGTTTCCCTTCCAAAGGGAGGTCGGGGGTGGCAGTCACCGTGGTTGCCATGTTGTTTGCCAAGTCTGGCTAATTCTGTCTCCTAAACATTTCCCCTCCATTCTCTGTTGCCACATTTCACCTGTTTCACCGCTATTTGGACTGGCTGGTCAAAGACGTCTTCTAATCTGAGTCTTGCCTCATGCCTCATATTGTGTCACTACGATCTTTCTAAACACACACACGTTACTATCACTCCCCTGTTTAGAATCTTTCAAAAACTTTCCATCATTTTTTAAGGAAAAAGTGAAACCTCCTTTGCCTACCAATTTCATCTCCACGACCCATTTCAGTTCATCTCCCTGCGCACCCCTCCCCCCTTCCATTTGCCCTTTTTACTCCACCAAGGCCTAGCATGCGATTTTATTTCTCCAAGTCTCTGTGAGGTTTTCTCCCCCCAAGTGCCAGGAAAACCCTTATTTATGTTCAAAACACGTTGTAGACGTCACCTTCTCTGGGAAGTCGACTTTGGCAACCATCTCTGCTTCTGTCTCAGAGCTAATCACTTTCTCCTCTGTGCATTGTACACGACTCTTTTGTTGTACTTATCATGCTGTATTAGAATTTCTTTTTAAACATTTCTTTCTCTCCTAATTTGCATGCATCCCCGGAACAGGAGCTATTTGTTGTGCATATTTGCGTCTCCAGCAGTCGCCACCAGTGCCCCCATAAATGTTTGTTGAATAAATGAATGAACGAGGAAATGATTAAGAAGATAAACTCACTCGAGATGTGCCAGGCACTGTGCTCGGTGCTTTACAGGGATGACCTCGTTCATTCTCCTAGTGGGATGATCAGGAAAGGGAGGACCTGGGGGAGATCAAGTACCTTTCTGAAGGCCAGGCAGCTCATAAGTGGTGGAACTGGGATTTGAACCGAGGTTTGTCTGATTCCAAAGCCTTTACTGTTTTCACTGCATTAACAGAGGAAGAAAGCTCTACCGAAACAAATTTTAGCTTTAAAAAAAAAAAAAAAAGTGAAGTTTTGTTTTGTTTTGTTTTTAAAGGATTGAAACCATCCAATGTGGAAATGGGCCAACTCCATAGTTCCCATGTCAACAGAATGGGAACAGCTGACTCACAGGAGACGGGTCCCAGGATGTTGATAAAGTGTAATTTTCAAAAGATTAAAAAACATCACTCTCATACCGATATAAAATGAATATATGTCAAAGATTTTATTCTACTCATTAATGAATGGGGGAACCAGTCTAATTAACATTGGAACTAGCTTAAAGAACTTTAAGAAGCTAGGGGGTGCCTGGGTGGCTCAGTCGGTTAAGCATCTACCTTCAACTCAGGTCATGATCCCAGAGTCCTGGAAACAAGTCCCGCATCGGGCTCCCTGCTCAGCAGGGAGTCTGCTTCTCTCTCTGCCCTTCACCCCACTCATGCTCTCTCGCGTGCACTCTCTCTCAAATAAATAACATCTTTAAAAAAAAAGAAACATTAAGAAGCTAGGTATTTGTAGGAAATGCTAGGGTAAGATTGCTGGGTTGGATCCAAAACTGATTAACGTCCAGTAGGGTCATAAATGTAAACTTTGGGAGTATCTTTCTTACTGGCTAGGAATTATTTGCATCTCTAGTGGTCAAAATCAACAATATGTACCTTTACTAAATCTGAAATTTTAAATCAATAGTAAATAGTGAGTTGAACCAAATGCAATCCCCTAGATATTTCTTGGGTGCCCTTTACCCCTCTGTGGCATTAAAGGGCATGCCACCCACCCTTTGTCTCCTTTCCAAGTTTTGGATCGTTTTCCTGAGAGCTGTACTGCTCACGTCAGCCCCAGGGTTCACCCTGCTTTGGGGCCTGGTGGGGGCTGGGATGGGGGATGGCCAGTGTACCAAGAGAATCCTGGGTTCTTTCCCATCACGAGGTGGGACTCTCTCCTCCCACCTTTGTAGGAAGCCAAAAGGAAGGAGAGTAGGCCTCAGCCAGAAGGGCTCCACGTGCAGCAGGCTGGAGTTGCTGCGATTAATCCCAGTTAGAGCACCTCCACTGGTGGAAGGCCCAAGTTACAGCCTCATCAATTTTTAAAAAGTTTTAATTATAAAAATGTTCCAACACACACACACACACACACACACACAGAATTTGATCTAGCCCACCCCCCGCTTTTCCCTCGGGGGGAGCAGACTAAAGCAAATCTCAGACATGTCATCTCGCTCCTAAATCACTTCACTGTGCATTTCCCAAGAAAATGAAAAACAGAAAGGGAGAGGCATGTTCCTATGTGACATTGCCATTATCACACTTAACAAAATTAACAATTTCTTAGTGTTATCTAGTTTATAGTTAATGTTCAAACTTCTCTGACCACCAAGTATGTTTTTATAGCCCTGACCACTACTATGAATTGCCTACCTCATCCGAGCCAGGCTTGGTGCTAAGTGCTGGGCCCTCAGTGAAGAATGCTAGGTAGGGCACAGGATCCTGCTCTGGTGGGGCTCGCATTCTCGTGGCCCAGAAGGTGTGAAGGCTGGTGCTCCCCACAACCTGAGGAACAAGGTCACCTTGGAGCTGGGCCTGGCTCAGTGAACCTCCTTGGGTCTGGGTGATTTCCATAGTGGTTGAGCACTCCAGATGCTACCAAAACAATCAGGCCTGGTTTGCTGGTTCAGTTTGGGTGGGGAAGTGCCGGGAAAGAGGCTTGGGCTCTAGCCTGTAGAAGGTAGATTGCAGAGGCTCTAGACTGAGGACAATAGCATCCCTGAAGGGAAGGCAAGGGCTCTGAGGGCTGTGAGACAGTATCCTCTTGCTTCCGGAAGGCCAGGGGAGGAGAAGGGCCCATCAGAAGAGGAAGGGAAACTGAGGGCTCCACATGAGCACATACAGCATAGAGGGAAGCAGGGAGCTGAACAGTGTGGCATGAATGGGGAGCAGCTACGGTCTTTTCTTTTTTTTTTTTTTTTGACCTACGATATACACCCTTACATTTTTCTCTAATAAGTCTCATCTACACATGTTGGGTTCAGCCAATGAAAATCATTCGGAATTTTGATCCTGCCAGCCCTCCTTCCTAGTTTCCTGACATCTGTTTATGTGATAATTGTGCCTCTGTGTCCTCATTCAAGCCTGCGGTGAGAATGTTGAACAGGACAGGACAGAGAATAGAGCCTTGTGTCAGCTCTTGGAGAAATTCCTCTAGGTTGACAGCAAACTTTTAATCCAGACGTCACAAACTGCCATTCTTTGGACCTGCAGATGTGTTTGGGGTCATACTGGAGCCACAGATGGGTTTTGTTGGTTAGGCACAGTGTTTCTTTTTTAATTGGAATGTGCTTGCCATACTTTCAAACGGCAAATCCAGATTTTCACCTTTGAAAAACCAGGGGCTCTGGCTCCTACTTACTTGGGTCTCCTTATGGCCACAGAAGGCCACAGTGAGGGGATGGTGGCTACTCCCTTTAGGCTGACCGTACCCCCTTCCGTTTGCCAGAGTCCTCACCACTCCTTCCACTCAAATGTAAGCATCAGAGACCCTCTTTGCTTCATTAAATGATGTTTTTTGGTTTTGTGGCTCTCCCAACCATGAACCAGCTTCATTCACTCATTCTTCAGCTTACGTCTCACCAGCTGTTCCACAGGGCCCTGTGAGACGCCTAGTCAGAATCTTCTGGAAGCTCAGGTACATGCTCTCTGCTTGATTTCCCCGGCGCAGATTTAATAACCCGTGAAAAAAGGAAAGGATGTGAGTTGACATAACCTGTTCTTGGTAAACCTGCCCTGGCTCCTGGCAGTCGCTGCTTCATTTTTAAGTGTTTGGGAATTCATAAGGAATTATTCCCAAGGAAGAATAGGAGGAGAGCTGCAGCTCGGGGTTTGGGGCGGCAGCAAACTACTCTCCCCAAAGAGGACCGTGCTACTGAGAAAAAAGGCAAGGGCTTTGGATTTAAAAAACAAACCAACATTTGAGTTTGGTTCAGGCACAGATGGGATGCATGTCTTCCTTCCTCTCCCTGGGCTTCAGTCTCCTCCACAAACTGGGGCTGATCTGTTCAATAAGGCTTGAAGCCATGAAATGAAGGGACTGTTTCTCAGCTAAAAAGATGCAGGGCTGGAGACCGGCAGACCCCCTGGGGGTGGGTGTCCTGTATCAGCTGCACCGGGTGATGACAATGGTCCCCACAGAATCTCAGGGCCACAAGGGAACTTGAGCCTTATCTCTAAATCTCCCAGTCCGCAGATGGGGAAACCGAGGCTCGGGGAGGGGAAGAGACTTCTAAAATTTCAAAGCGAAAACTGATGGCAGAAGGGAGATTTTTAACCAGGGTCATCAAGCTTCCTATTGAAGATTCCATCCACTATACCAGTGTATTTCAAACTTCTCTGATTCTGACTCAGCCTAAGAAATACATTACAATTTCTATCCAGAACACAGTGACACACATCTCTGGTGTGTTGGGATAAAACACCTTTGTAACAAAATATTCACAGCATATGTATTTCTCCATGCAATAACGTGCATGTACTATTTATTCTATGTCATCCCATCCCAATCTAGTTCCTTTAAATACAAAAGTTCTGGTTGACACCTGAATTTGTTTTCGCTGTGCTCATCATAAAGCAGAGGTTGGCAATCTACAGTTTGTGGTCCGAATCCTACCTGCCACCTGTTTTTGTGAATAAAGTTTTATTGGTACGCAGCCCCACCCATTGTTTACTATCGTCTATGGCTGCTTTTGCACGACGACAACAAGAGTTGAGTAGTTGCTGGGAATCTCAAAGAGAGCATTTGGGAACCCCTGTAGTAACCTCATTTTGAGCCTGGTTGAATCTTTTCAAGCCTCTTGTCATGAATAAAGGGTGACAGTGGGTGGAAAGGATAGAGGGAAGGGAGGGCAAGGACTCTGGGTCCTGAGCAGCTTGTGCTTTCAGAGCCTCTGGCCACACAGGAGAGGAGCCGCCTGGGATCCCGAGTGCCATTTGTGGGCCTGTCTGTACCCTGGAGGCTTCTGCAGCCCCAGTTCTGGGTTCACGGCCTCTTGGGGAGGGGCCGCAGAATACAGCACTTCTTTATGCTGTGGGGCAGGAGGAAAGTGGAAGGAACAGGGCTGCACCTGGTTTCCAGGCCCAGATCTTGCAGGTGGGGCCCACCAAGAGGTCTATGAACGAGTCACAGATCGGCAGGTCTTGCTTTGGACGCTCCTGCCCCTAGAGATCTTACTGGAAACACTACAGTTTTTAGCTCCATGGGCCCACGCCTTGACAGGTGCTGGGTTGTCACCAAGTCTTTGGGCAGCCAGTCCCCCTGGCCTGCTGCCGCGCTGAGGCCTGACAAATGGGAGCTGCCATTTTGTATGCAGCGCGGAGACCTGGAGTCCTTCCTTGGCACCCTGGAGATGTGATGATGCCTTTCTCAAATGCAACACGACAAGCATCCCGCAGGAACTGGGGTTAGGACTGGTTACTAAGAGTAAGTGAACAGATTTTTTTGTTGTTATTAATTAGGCACAAATGTTCATATGCCCCTTGTTCAGCTCATAACAGTGGTGTTGAAATTTTTTGCGAGGTGACACAGTTGGTTTTCTATTTGAGAATCATGTGTCTCTGTGCAGGACCACTTATGGAAATATATTCCCTCAGTTCCTGTCCTACATGTATTACACAGACTGCACAGTTCAATGACGTGTATATTTAGCGCGTACATCTGTGTGTGCCCACATTTACCTATACAGAGTGTAAGCCATGCCTACAGCTCATTAGTGACTATAGTAAGGAAATACATTTAGTTAGCAAGCGACTGAAGTATGATGGCTATTGCCAAGGCTTCCTGGGTGCTTATTTTTAATAACTACGACCCTGATAATAGCAGCCATTCACAGAGTCCCTACTAGATGCCACCCTCGCTCCATATTAGCACCTACCCCCTCTTATCTAATTCCCGCAAGCAATCCTTTCAAAGTAGATCTATTGATCTCCGTTTATCTCAGAGCGGTGACCAGAGCTGCCCAAGGTCACAAAGGCCACAACAAACATGGTCTCTGTCCTCATGGAGTTTATATTCCAGGGGGAGTGCATAATTATAAAGTGAAATAAAGGTCAGGAAGAAAAAAATATAAAGGGCTGTCCAAACATATACAGGGCGTTATGCTGTGGACCACCACAATCCAACAGAAATATGTGAGGCACAAATAAAGCCACATACATAATTTTAAATTTCCTGGTGGCCACATTAGCAAAAGTAAAAAAAAAAAAAGTGGAAGTATATTTTCCTTAACCCAGTATGTCTAAAATATTAGCATTTCAACATGTAACCAGTATTAAAAATTATCAATGAGATATTTTACATTCTTATTTGTATACTAAGTTTTCAAAAATTTGGTGTGTATTTTACACTTGTGGTGTATCTCAATTTGGACTAGGTCTTCCCTCCCTCCCTCCCTCCCTCCCTTCCTTCCTTCCAAGATTTTATTTATTTATTTGTCAGAGAGAGAGAGAGAGAGCACAAGCAGGGGTAAGGGCAGAGGGAGAAGCAGGCCCCTCGCCGAGCAGGGAGCCCGAAACAGAACTTGATCCCAGGACCCCGGGATCATGACCTGAGCTGAAGGCAGCCGCTTAACCAACTGAGCCACCCAGGTGTCCTTGACTAGATACTTTTCAAGTGCTTGGCAGCCACACATGGCTAGTGGCTACCGTATCAGCACAGCTCCAGACCAGGGGGTCAAGAAAAGCCTCCCTAACTGGTTAGCTGAGATTGAAGGGTGAGCAAGGGTTGGGGACATAAAAGGAGACATGTGGGGAGAAGGGGGTCCCAGGAAGGGGCCAGCCCATGCCTGAAGACAGGGCACATTTGAACCGAAGGGCAGTCAGTGTGGCTGGTCTTAGTGAGTCGGGCAGAGGCTGATAGTCTAAGTTTAAAAATATGGTTTTTTATCTAAAGAAGAATGGGCAGCCACTGAGGAATTCTGAGCTCAACATTCAATACATGGGAGTGAGGCTTACGAATGCCTCGGGGCCTCACGAGGATGGTCCCTTGCTTTCCCTGGGTTGCTGCTGAGGCCATGGTCTTCTAGCAGGCTCCAAGCTGCTCCGACTCACAGAGTGCCTGGAGGGAGGACCAGCTCCTCTGCCTGGTCTGCCATACCCATTAGAGCTGCTAATGTGTGGCCTATGGACAGTTGTGTCCCAGGACAACGCTCCACAAATGAGGGGTACAGGCATACTTGTCTCTTCTGAGAGGAAAAGTGCACAGCTGGGGTCTTGCAAGAATGTCTCCCCCCGCCATGCTGCAGGGACTGGGGCTGCTCTGGGTTTGGAGGCAACAGAGCCATGCACTCGGCTGGGAGAGACCCATCCCATGAGGTCTCTGGACCCCTGCCAAGGCTTTCTCATGTCACATGCGGCCCCGGGTTCCTGCGGCTCGGTTGTCCCACCTCCCTTGGTTCTCCAGCCTCTGTCCTTCTGTCTGGCATCTTCCTGCTCCTGTTTTGTTGAAGGCAGGCTGATTAGAGGCCTCCCCAGTGCTTGGACTGCTCCCTCTCTCTCTGGAAGTCTTCCTCATTGTCCAGCCCTGACCTGGGGCAGGGGACTGGGAAGGTAGCCAGAGGAAGGTTTTGGTGCCGGCTTCAAATATCCAAAGGGATGCCTTAGAAAACAGGCAGTAAACCCATTCTGGGTCAAGGCAGAACCAAGACCAAGGTGTGAGAGTTGTGGAAAGACATATCTGTTCTCATTAAATAAAGTGTCACCCGATAATCTGAGCTGCCAAATATGTCTGGTTGCCAGGCAGTAAGGATGAGATTTCAGGAGATTTCAGAGAGCTTCTTGGACAGGGACCGCAAAATTCTAGGCCGTAGGCTAGGGCTGATCCATGATCAATTTTTACTGGTCTCTAATGAAATAGAGAGGTATAGAAATTTTCCACTGGCCTCATTTTTCAAATGCTGAGATTATATTCCTTACTTTTTTAAATATTAAAATTTTTTGTATGTTACAGCCTCTTGATAAAGATTATTGTCATTCTTTTTATTGTCCCTTATTTGGTTGCCAACATTATAAAGTCTCTCAAAGAGTATTTTTGGGAAATTGTAATGGCCCATGAAATCCAAATGCCTGGAATCATTGATCTAATATAACTGTCCTGTTCTTCCCAGAAGATCTAAACCATCAGAATGCCCTCCACATCACTCAGCCAGCACCGTGTACAAGGGAAGCCCCGCCACTCCCCACCACTTAGGTCTTGGTCTTGAGCCTTAAACCCTAGCTATGTGTCTTGTTGACCTGTGGGGGGATAGGGACATGGTCTAAGAAATGCCAAGCTCCTATGTGCGTCTTTGGAGAGGCCTAGCCACTGAGTCATACCAGGACCTCATCAGCAGAAACCAACGGGGGGCTGACAGGTAGTTAGCACTGGTGGGCTTGGGGACTGGCACATGGTCTGGCTGTGAGTCTGGTAGATATTCCATTGCCCAAAGGCCAGAAGGCTAGCCATCCTTGTGTATATACAACCGATATCCATGCCAGGGGCGAGCTGATGGGCAAGGTATGGTCACCCAAGTGGGAGAGGTCATGCGAGCAGAGGTGCAGTGCTCTTGTCAGGAAACATTCCAGCTGTTGAAGGCTCCCAGGAAGAAATAGGGCATCGTTACAGAACACAGCCCCTGGGGAGGGAGTGGCAAGAGAGAGACAAGCGTCGGTCTCCCACCAAGTGGGGTAAGGTTGACGATGGGGTTCAAGTCCAGCCTAGAAATTCAAGTGCTGAGCAGAGAAACCAGACAGGAGCCCAGATGTAAGGGCTGAGCCCACCTGTGGTAAGGGCAAGGTCAGAGGAAGAGTGGGTTATGCTCAGCAGGTTCCTGGGAGTCAGGGTGCTGCTGCTTTGCCCTCATGATCTTCTTGAGGTCCCCCGCTGGGAAGGCTGAGATCACTAAAGCCTTCTTGCACTGCTCAGGTTGGCTGCAGAGGTGGGCTGGGCAGAATCTGCAGGCAGAGGCCTAGCACGTGGATCGGAGTTTCTGCTGTAGAAAGCAGTTCGCACGGTGTGTTCCCTGCAATACCAGAGGGCAGAGGAATTTGGTCGAATCTGCATACTCTGTCCACCTTTTGGAGATTCACAGCATACAGCAATGTACTCAGGGCCCTGCGGAATCCTGTGGGAAACAGCTAACTGTTTCATCCAGCAGTCCCGAAATGATCAGAGCGGAGAACCGTGTGTTAGCCCCAACCCCATTCACCTTCCTCACCATGAGTGTTGACAGAATACCTGGTGGGAAACGCTGCTCCAGTTACCTTAGGTTGGACCTCAAGACCACCCAAATCCCTCACGCTTTGAGGTGTGTGTGTGTCTGTGTGTGTACGTGCCCATCAGAGAGAGAGAGAGAGAGAGAATCTCGAAACCAACCATGGCAATTGCACATTAACACCACCACCTGCTGCCTGAACCAGTCACCTTAATGGGGTCTGACAAGAACACTTCATCTTTGCTCTGCTTTGGGCCCCTTCATTTTATTCTCATGGAGGCTCTGGTTGATTCACTTTGACAGCAGGAATAGGAGAAATGCAACAGGACAGATCTCCCATGATAATGCCTGGATTCCGCCCCTGCCCTCCCAGCATCGGGGCAGTCAGATTTCAGTTTGTTTGTTCATGGTATTTATGACCAGCAGGTGCACCTGGCTCAGCATGGTGACAGCCTCCATCTGTGTGCAGTGAGGGTGAGTCGGGCCCAGGAAGGCCTTCAGTGTTAGAACAAAACCTCGAATGGGTCTGTGCTCACAAGAAGAGTGCTTACCTCGCCAGGGAGGTCTGACCAACCAGAGGTGACCTGGCTGCGTGTCACCTTCCTGGAGGAGGCAGCATCGCCTAGTGGCCTAGGGTCTGTGCCAGCACCTGGCTGCCTACGTTTGAATTTTGGCTCCATCACCACCCAACCGACCTTGGGAAAGTGATTTAACCATGCTCAGCCCCAGTTCCCTGATCTTAAATAGCATCTACCTCCTCGGGTTGTAGTGAAGATTAAATATATGTAAAACTCTTAAGTTACAAATAAGGGTACAATAGGGCGCCTGGGTGGCTCAGTTGGTTAAGCGACTGCCTTCGGCTCAGGTCATGATCCTGGAGTCCCGGGATCCAGTCCCGCATCGGGCTCCCTGCTCGGCAGGGAGTCTGCTTCTCCCTCTGACCCTCTTCCCTCTCATGCTCTCTATCTCTCATTCTCTCTCTAATAAATAAATAAAATCTTTAAAAAACAAAAAAACAAATAAGGGTACAATAAATGCTGGCTAGTATCACGACTTCTTACTAACCTTCCTTTTGGTTTGCGATTCAGAAGCGGGGTTGGGAGAAGCCGTTTGCCTTTGAGTGCTTGGCTCCAGTGGAGATATAAATTCCATCTTTGGCTTTTTAAGAGTCTACTAAGGAAAGACAGCAGGGAAATAAACACTCAGACAACCAGCAGCAGCACCACAATCCAAAGCGCACACACAGCATTTACCTTCCTCCTCGAGACCTAATGTGCGGATTAAATAAAACAGTGTATGCAGAGTACTTGCACAGTGCATTTGCAGAGTGTCTGTTAACACTCTCCCAGTGCCACCAGTGGGTGGTAGAATCAGGGGAGGAATTTACACAGAGTGCTTCATGTGTTTTCTAATTTACTTCTCCCCATAATAAAGCATCTTGATGGAGGATCAGGGGTACGTATGGTCAACGCCCAACTTCTCACTAGATCTGCTTGTCTCATTAATGTGTAAGGAGACTTTAGTTTTATAACTGAGGAAGCCATGAGAAGTCTGGCTTCAGGAAAGACTGGAGGCAAGGACATCAGAGGACACAACCTTTGTTCACTGCCTGACCCTTTGGATGGCGTCTGAGTCCCTAAGGTTAGGAAGGTGAGGGCCAGAAGCTGAGGGAACTAACCGGCTTTTATGAGATGCTTCGGTGAGTTGTGGGCACAAGTAGAGCTACTTTGGAGTCCCAGGAAAAAGCCAAATATGGATTTGGGAACTTGCCATTCTCTCCAACCATGCATGGCATCCAGCACTGTCCTGGTTCCCCGGGTGCATGGAGAAATGACCCCGTGGCAGAGCACGGTGGACACTGCGGGGTAGGGCGAGGAGGTATCTTTGCAGGTCTGTGTGCATCTGCTTGAGTTCTACCCGGGAGCATGAGGGCAGCATCTCTAGCAGAGGTAGCAAATGCACAACCCTCTTGCTGCCACTCTTACTCCTCTGTCCTCAGAGCCAGGGCAGACATCACTAATCTATCACGACCTTCTTCTGGGAAGTGCAGATGTAGCCATAGAATCTTTCTCAACTTAGTGTTACACGCAATCCTAGCCAACCAGTGAAAGGTTAGAGAAATGAAAAGCTATGTAGTCTGTGACTTACATCAAATCTGTGCTTCTGGGCAGAGCCCTCAGGGTCCTCTCCCACCACTCAGCTCCTCAATACTCTGTGACTTTGACCACACTAGCCCACCTCATCCCTGCTGCTGCTTCCTCCCATCAGAAATCTCTCTGCACCCTTTCAACCTACACGTAGTCTGTGCATCCCTCAAGATCCCTCCTCTGCAATGTTTTCTTGGGATCATCCTGGGGACTTCCTATAGGTTTGAAGACCTAACCGCTCAGTCTTCACTGTTGGCACGATTTATGCCGAACAGTCACTGAAACAATGGAGGGAGGGGCATAGCCCATTGCTATTGTATAAACTGTGTCCCCTGCAAATTCATAGGTTAAAGCTTTAACTCCCCAGCCCCCCATGTGACCGTTCTGGAGACAGGGCTTTTAAGGAAGTGATTAAGGTTAAATGAAGTCACAGAGTGGAGCCCTCATTTGATGGAACTCTTATAAGAGAAAGAAACACCAGAGAGCTCACTCTTTCCATTATGTAAGGACACAGTAAACAAGTAGCTGTCTATAAGTCAGGATGAGACTCCTCCCCAGAAATGGAACCCTGTCTGATCTTGGACTTTCCAGCCTCCAGACTGTGTGAAAATAAATTTCTGTTATTTAAGCCACCCACTCTATTTTGTCATGGCAGCCCAAGCAGGCTAATACACTCATGCTCATTGCAAGGCTAACATATAAGGCCCTGTGTTCTGCACTAGGGGTATACAAATAAGAAAGGCATAGTCTCTGACTTCAAAGACCTCATTGCCTTTACTAAGAGGGGCAGATAGAGACAAACATATGACCAGAGGCTAAGGCACACCATGAGAAGTATTTTGGTAAAAGCAAGCACAGTGTCCTGTGGGGAATGGTAGTGTATAGCACAATGGTTGGAGATTGGGCGTTGGAATCACACAGACCTAGGTTTGAAACTTGCCTTTGCCGTATGAACTCAGGAAATCTACTTATCCTCTTTGAACCTGTTTCCTCATTGTAAGACAGAGATAGTAATTCTTCATAGTGTTATTATAGTAATTCTTCATAGTGTTATTATGAGGATTAAATATTATTATGCAGATAAGGTACATAGCATAGACACATGGACAGAACTGACAGTTATTTACAATGTTATTATTAATAGCACTTGGAAAAAGCATCTAAGTCCTATTGCTGGAAGGATGGCCAAAAAATCTTCTCAGAGGAGATAATACTAGAACTGAGTTTTATAGCATGAGCAGCAGTTAACCAGAAGAAAGACGTGAAAGACATTCCAGGTAGAAGGAACAGAATCTGCAATAATTGGGGACAGAAAATAGCATGCTACATTTAAGGGACTTCCAACAGATTGACAGGACCTGATAAATCCAGTGCAGGGTCTGTGGTGGGAAGGCATAAAGAGTGGCAGGGGATGCAGAGCAAGAAAGGGAGTCAGAATCTATGTAGGCAGAGTTTGAACTCTGTTCGGAAGACTTTGGGGAAGCTGCTGGAGAACGGTGAACAGCAGGGCTTAGAGTCATTATCAGATTTACATTTTAAAAGCTCACTCTGGCAATAATGTGGAATGAACTAGAGAAGGGTTGATTAGAGATGGGATATTTTAGTGATCAGAGACAAGGATCTGAATTAAGATAATAGCCATGGAGACAGAAAGAAGTAGATCGAAGGGATTGGGAAATTAGGTGGGGAGAAGTGTGAGCAGAGGCAGCAGGCCAGGAGAGAGAGAAAGAGCAAATGGACAGAACTGACTTCCAAGTTTCTGTTTTGACCTCAGGATGGATGGTGGTCTCATTCTTCGAGATCGGAAAGGCTTAGATGTGGGATCAGGAAAGATGCACGTGGCACACAAGCTTTTGGTGTCTATGGGTCATCCATATAGAGATGCCCTTCAGTGGGAAGCTGAGTATAGAATTCTGAAGCTCTGCAGAAAGCTCTGGCCTGGAGAAAGCAATTTGGGTGGATCTTCATATGGGAAGTTGAAGCCGAGGCTTGAATGAGGTCATTTAGGAAAGAGGTGTGTAAAGCAGGTTAAAGAAATAACATGGTGAACATAGGTATTTCAGGGCAAGAGAACCAATAACAGCAGGTGAAATGATAGAGTGGTCGAAGGGTCAGAAGGAGGGACTGGTGCCACTCAATCAAACAGGAGAAGAAGCTCTAGGGAGGAGGACATGCCAGCTCCACCAATACCACAGAAAGGCCAAACAAGGTGAGGCATGTTGGATCCGACAGTCATCAGTGGCCTTGGGGACACCTTTCCAAGCTGAGGAGTGAACGGGAGTTGAAAAGCCTGACTGTTTAGTGAGGGCTCATGGAAGGAGGTTACACAGGAAGGCTATGAGGCTATGACAAGGCACTCCTTTCAAAGAAGGGAGAGATGATTTGGGGGGAAGCAACCTGTGGAGAGGGAGATGTTGAAACCTGAGGGAAGAGCAAGGTGATTGATGGGACCCACCCTACCTGGAAGGGTAGGAAGACCCAGGTTGACAGAAGCAGGGACACTCTTTCATCAAGGAGGGGGGAAGAAGAATGAGATACATGCAGAGGCAGGTAAGTTCGAAGGGGACAAGAAGGGGAGATGTCTGGGTGGCTTGGCTTCCTCTGTGGGATGAGAGGGGAGGCACCTCATGAGATGAGGAGCTTGGAAAGAAGGGTAGCAGATTGGAACAGCGGTTGGACTCAGGGAGAAAGCTGCCGGGAACATGTAGATTTTTCAGGAGCACAGAACCTTAGCACATGTCACACAGGGCAGGAGAGCGGAGCATGACAAAGACAGATCAATTGAAGTGCCGTTGATCATGGAATAAGGGAGGAATCTACCAGGGGACAGACGGATGGGAGATCGTAGCCGGTCTCCGTTAGATGTGCACTGGGGGTAAGAGAATGAGAAATTTGGGTGTTGGTATTTGAAAATGGTCAGAGTGCAGGACAGGATGGTAAGATTACAGAGATGGGAAAAGCAAGTTTCCAGATGTGTTCATGCGTGTCTGTGGTGGCTAATGTAAATGACCAGGAAGCTTCTGGATTAAAAAGGGCCAGGAATTGTGAGGGTCAGGGTCTTGGATGGGTCTTCTGTATCAGTGATTCTCAAATTTTAAGATTATGCATATGGGTCCCTAAGGGATTTTCTTAAAACACGGATTCCGATTCAAGAAGTCTGGGTGGGGCCTGAGTTCTTCATTTCGATAAGCATCCCCAGTGACGCTGATTCTGCCGGTCCCCAGACCACACTTTGAGGTGTGGTGTCTAAATGGACATTAGAATGGTCCAGGACAAAGGGAGGTCCAGGGTTGGAGAAGTCCTTGCCTGTGGCCTTTCAATTTCATAGAAGAGAGGAGTAGAGCAGAGGAGTGTGCGGGGAGACTGCTCTGCCTGGCATGTCCCGCGGCAGCCTCCCTACAATAAGAGAGAAGGCTGCTAATTGGCTAGAAACACTTGCTATTAATTAACTCAATAGAATCATTCCCCTGAAGCCTGTTTTGCATAATTAATGAATGCTTAGCTATAAGCTGCTAAAAACACTAAAGCCAAAGTGTTACAATTTTCCGATCAGCTAAGCAGAAACACCGCAATCCATACGGTTTGTGGACACAGCGAAAAGCTTAACTCTGGCTAATTACTGAGATTGGCTAAAGAGCCCTTGGCTTTGCCACATCTTAATGGAGTGAGGCAGGGCTAAACCAAGACACGTGGGCACCACAGGCAGGCTGATAATTTGATACCGCTTCAACAAAATATTCTTTAAATATTTGTTTAACACTTAGAGGAGAAGCTGAGTACAGCCTGGAGGAAAGGCAGAGTTGGAAAGTGCTGGGTCAGGTGCAGTGTTCCCTTTGTGGTCTCCAGCAATTCAGCTCTGGCCCAAACCTTTCTAATGTTCTCAGCAAATCAAGAGTGTAGGTATAGGCCCATCCTCCTTAGAAAGCTGGTTTGCTTCATCTCTAAAGATGACTGGAGATGTCTCTGGGAGGTTCTGCCTTCTGTGCCAAGTTGTTCACGGAAGGACTCTCTTTGAAAGCTCTTTCAACAAATAGCTTTTTATTTTTTACTTTGTTGTATTTCTTGAGAAGTTCAGCCTCACTTTTCAGATTGCACTGTTCAAATTGCTCAGATGGCAGTGTCTTTGTTTGGCCCTTGGGGACGGGGCCAGGATAGGTCAGACTCCTTAGCATTGAACCAGGACAGAAGTCAGTGGGGAGAGCTGGCTCACTTCTACCACATATGAAGAGTTACTTGGCTATGGGTAAGGGTACTTAACCTCTCTGAGCATCGTGGATTGGAAGACTTAATACTGTTAAGATAGCAATATTCCAAAATTGACCTATGGATTCTATACAACCCCTATAATCCCAACTGTCTTTTTTCGCAGAAACTGACAGCCTGATCCTAAAATCATATGGAAATTCAAGGAACCATAAACATCAAAAACAATCTTAAAAAAAAAAAAAGAGGACTTTTACTTCCTGATATCAAGACTTACTATAAAGATACAGCATGGTAATTGGCATAAAGATAGACATATAGATCAATTTAACAGAACTGCAAGTCCAGAAATTAACCCTCTTATCGAACCCACATCCAATCTGCTCACTGCACAACCAGTAAGGCCAGTAAGTCAAGAAACAGGATGCTGGGGCAAAGGAAAGTGACTTTATTTGAGAAAGCAGGCTAACCAAGAAGATGGAGACTAACGTCCCCAAAAAATCATCCTGACATCTCAGTGCAGGCAGGGGTTTTTAAAGGGGGAGAAAAGGGAAGCAGGGCTGGAGGGGCAGGGGTGAGGGGAGTAAGAAACAGGCTAGAGCTGCCACTCGGGCTTGAGCAATCAGTCAGATGTCTTCAGTCGACATGCAGGATGTGCTGATTATTTTATTTTGGGCAAGGTATTCTATGTCTTAGTTCAGTACTCCCACTAAAAGTCAACTAATTCCCCAATGGACTTAGATTGCACAAACAGGTCTAATGTAGAATAACAAGGGAGGGAGAACTGTGGGAGGCAGAATGAATTCAAGATGGAGTTAGTCCTGCTACATCATGACAGTTATGATCAATAGGTTTTTTGTTTTTTGTTTTTTTAAGATTTTATTTATTTGAGAGAAAAGCGAGTGAAAGAGCACAAGCAGGGGAGGGGCAGAAGGACAGAAAGAAGGGGGCTCCTCCCTGAGCAGAGAGCCGAGGCTGGGCTGTATCCCAGCAGCCTGGGATCATGACCTGAGCCGAAGGTAGGCACTTAGCCGACTGAACCACCGGGGTGCCCCTGATCAACAGGTTTTTGATGAGTGCCAAAACAATTCAATAAGGGAGAGAACGGTCTTTTAATCCAATGGTGCTGGGACAACGGGATATCCAGATGCAAAAAAAAAAAAAAAAAAAAAAAAATTAAGTTGGGGCTCTACCTCTTAATAGATCAAAGACCTAAATGTAAGAACTACAAACTCTTAAAAGAAAACATTTACCCCTATGTTTCCTGACCTCGGATTACACAGTGAATTCTTTGAAAGCACAGGCAACAAAAGCAAAGAGATAAATTGGGCTTCATCAATATTAAAAACTTCTATGCTTTAAAAGGCACCATCAATAAAGTAGGAGATAACCCACAAAATAGGGACAAATATTTGTAGATCATATATCTGACAAGAGATTTCTATATAGAATATATGAAGACCTCTTAACAACGTGGGTGCCTGGGTGGCTCAGTCGTTAAGCGTCTGCCTTCGGCTCAGGTCATGATCCCAGGGTCCTGGGATCGGGTCCCACATCGGGCTCCCTGCTGGGCAGGAAGCCCGCTTCTCCCTCTCCCACTCCCCCTGCTTATGTTCCTGCTCTTGCTATCTCTCTGTCAAATAAATAAATAAAATCTTAAAAAAAAAAAAGAATATATAAAGACCTCTTACAACTTAATAACACAAAGAAGCCTATTAAAAAAATGGACAAGGGATTTGAATAGACATTTCTCCAAAGGAGATACACAAAGAACCAATAGGCAAGTGAAAAAATTCTTAACATCATTAGTCATCAGGAAAATGCAAGTCAAAACCAGGATTGGATAGTACTTCACACCCCTTGGGCTGGCTATAATACAAAAGATAGATCATAACCAGTGTTGGGGAGGATACAGTGGAGACAGAACCCTCATACACTCTGGTGGGATTATCGAATTGTGCAGTCACTTTATAAAACAGTCTGTCGGTTCTTCCAAAGGTTAAACATGGTGTTGTATAACCCAGAAATTCCACTCCTAGGTTTGTATCAAAGGAAAGGAAGAGATATGTCCACACAAAAACTTAGACACAAATGTTCACAGCAGCATTACTCATAATAGCTACAAAGGGAAAGCAACCCAGATGTGCACCAACTGATGAGGGAATAAACAAACCGGTATATCTGTATGGTGGAGTAGTATTCAGCCATAAAAAGGAACGAAGTACTGATACAGGCTACAACACAGATGAACCTTGAAAACATTATGATAAGTGACGGAAGTCAGATACAAATGGCCACATTATGTATAGGAAATGTGCAGAACAGGAAAATTCATACAGACAGAAAGATTAGTGGTTGCCAGGAGATAGGGGTTGGGAGGAACGGGAAGCAAGTGCTAATGGGTATGGAGTTTCTTTCTGGGGTTACGAAAATGTTCTACAAGTGCACAACTCTGAACACACTAAAAACCATGAATTGTACCCTTTAAATGGATGAATTTTATAGTGTGTGAACTACATCACAATAAAGCTCTTATATACATATACACACATTTATTATCTCAGAATTTCTGTGGATCAAGGGTTTAGGCACAACTTAGCTGAGCCCTTTTCCTAGGATCTCATAAGATTGCCACCAAGGTGTCATCTGGGGCTGGGTTTTCATCAGAGTCTTGACTGGGGACGCATCCACTTCTAAACTCCCTCAGGACTTTGGCAGAATTCACTTCCTTGTGATTGGTGGATTCACAGCAGCTTGCTTCTCCAAAGCCAGCAATGGAGAGAGAGAGACTCCAACAAGATGGGTGCTATGTGATCGTGGAAACAGAATCAGGTACACCTCATCATCTCTGCTGCATTCTGTTGGCTAGAAGCAAATCACAGTTTCTACCTTTCAAGGAGAAGAAATTGTGCAAACGTGTGAATAGGAGGCAAGGATCAGGACCATCTTAAAGTCTGTCCACTACAGTAATATTCTCAGGGATAATTTTTATAATTAGGTAAAATAGTTAGTTTTCAGTGGCATCTCTGATTCCAATTTTTAGTGGGGGAGTCTTGACTGCTATTCTGGAATTTTTTCAAAATTTCTTATATATAATTATTAATATATTATTACTACACTAGACACTATTCTGTTTCATACTTTAAAAAGTATTATGGCATAGCATTATATAGTTCTGTAATAATATTGCATAGTATTATTAAGCAAGGAAGTATTACTATTCCTCAGTTTACAGATAAAGAAATAGCGGCTCACAGAGGCTATCACTCCCAAGGCCATACAGCTAGTAAGTAAAGGAGCTGGGATTTGAACCCAGGCCTTTCTGAGTCCAAAGCCTACCATGCCTGTAAGCACTAGCCTAGACTGGTTAGGTTAGCGTGTGTGGTGTATGTTTTAAGCACTACTACTATTTTTATTAGAATGTCTACTTCTAATTAGAATTTAATTTCTAATTCTAATTCTAATTAGCAGTGGGTATAAGTAGAAATACTAGACATCCTGGTGTGAAATACTGGCTTTTTAAGTCATCTGCAGGGTACTGAGTATGCACCAGGCATTTTATTAGGCACTGGT
This sequence comes from Callorhinus ursinus, assembly GCF_003265705.2. Taxonomy (NCBI): domain Eukaryota; kingdom Metazoa; phylum Chordata; class Mammalia; order Carnivora; family Otariidae; genus Callorhinus; species Callorhinus ursinus. The sequence continues at coordinate 6,307,107 of NW_027397111.1, read as the reverse complement.
GGCATCAGGCAAGCTAAACAGAGATATTCTACTGACCCCATCTGTGACAACAGATAAGCTACGCCTACTTTGCTTACTACCTTTTGTGGCTATGTTATTTGATGCATATACATATAGAATTCTTACAGCTTCCTATTGGATAGACTCTTCCATCATTATGAAATCTCTATTTCTAGTAATGCTTATCGACTTAGTGTCTATTTAGGTATAGCTACACCAGTCTTCATTTGACTAATGTTTTCACGGTATATCCTTTTCCATCCTTTTACTGTCATCCATTCTGAAGCTTCTATCTAGGGTTACAAACAAAAAGCCTGTGGGGTTGACCAGAACCCTTCCTTCTTTGGAGGATTGACCAGAAATAGATGAGTCCTCACAAGGTCTGAAGCTCTCAACTCTGAATCATCTAATGTCTGATTCTAATTAAGGTGATCTGCCAGAAGCAAAAATAAATCCTTTCTGCAGTAAAATACCAGAGCGACAAATGGTCTCTACAATTTGTCATACACAATGTGCAACATGCAACAGAAAATAATCAGGCATGCAAGAAGACCAGATTTGGGCAAAAAACACAAGGGGAAAAAATAAACAAAGCCATATTCGCTAAAGATCCTGACAGAGTTATCACACCCAGATTTTTTAATAATTAGATTAACAATTTTAAAGATTAAATATCAAGATAGGAACATTTGGCAGAAAACTAGAAACTACTGAAAATAATTGAAAGGAAATTCTGGAACTGAAAACTTCTGCTCTCCTGGAAGATCATCGATTTTATTTTTTGTCACACTAGCTCTGCGATTTCTGAAAACCTCACTCAGTTTCTCAGCCGTTCCATCACTGCTTTTGCTTTTGGAATTGTTCTGTGCCTCTAGGGAAACCCCAAATGCTGGGCTGAATGCTCTTGTATAATCTCAGTAGCTTTCCTATGCCTTCAAACAGATTTTCACAGTATTTAGTTTAGATTGTACAACTGTTTTTAGAGAGAGACTTGGGTAGAAACAACCATTGCCAGAAGCAGAACCCACGACAGAGTTTCTCAAGATATTGTTGTGGGCTTAATTTACTGTGCAGAGTAAGACCACAGTCTCAGAATTTAAAAAGAAGACTTTTCTGTTTTCTACAGAAAAAAGGAGGGAAGTGCTTAGCAACCAGAAGCTGGATGACTACCACATCCTAGTTTTTTAGCCCTTAAAAATCACAGGCTTTCTTTCGTACACAAATATAATCCAAGATCATCTGAGAATTGCCTTGTGGTCAGCAAGGGAGGAGCTGGGCTTTGACACTTAGGTGGGAAAGATCTCGTAATATTCAGGGAATTGAGGGGAACCTAGTGGGCCTACATTAGGAAATTTCAAGAAGGATTTATAAGAGATACTGATAAGGAGTCTGCCTTCTGCTCAGGGCATGATCTCAGAGTCCTGAGATAGAGTCCTGCATCGGGGTCCCTGCTCAGTGGGGAGTCTGCTTCTCCCTCTGTCCTCTGCAGCTCCCCCTGCTTGTGCTCTCTAGCTCACATGCTTGCTCTCTCTCAAATAAATAAAATCTTAAAAAAAATAAGAGATGCTGATAATCTAACATACATTTTAGAGATGCCTGCCATTGTGCTGAGGGCTTAACTTTCTTTGACTAACAATTTACAAAGTGCTACACATCTATCTCTCTGTGTAGGTGCGGGGCTGACCACTTCAGCCCTTGGTTCTGGCTGGTACTGTTTCAGCTGAGAAAAGAGACTGGGAGGGGTATACTTTCCAATATTTGGTAGAAAGAAGGCATTTACCACTTTACCTGAGTTGCCTTTTAAAAAGGACTGGGCAGTTTTTGGAAAAGAGCTGATCTCATTTCTGGGAAAGGTCCCCTATCTAAACAATTGCTTTGGCTGAAATTTATGCTTTCCTCGGGACTGCTGATAATTCCCTAAATTGCGGGCTAATGTGTGGAGAACTTCCAAAGTGTCTGTCACCTTGAGTGGTATCATTATAGGCCATGTACGAACCCTTGATAAGAAAATGGAGAAGAAAAAAAAAAAAATCACCAAGATATTAAAAAAAAAAAAAAAACACCTAAAAATAATGAAGATGTTAATGAATTAGTTTTCCAGGGGTGAGGAAAAAGGGAATAGAAAAAGTGTCACGTTGAACCTATGGGTAATTTATTGTTTTCCTTGTGCCCCTAACAGTCAGGACTGCAGTGGTTAGCATCACAAGAAGCTGTGTGAAAAAGCCTGGGTTTTAGAGGAGAAAGAGGGAAGCTCAGATTATAGTTCTATCACTTGCTAAGTGCATAATCTGAGAATATTATTCTCCTCTTTGAGCCTCATCTGTAAAATGGCAATGATCATTCTTGCTTCACTGACATGTTGTGAGGATCAAATGTGGAAACCACTGTGAATGGGGAACATTTAGCACCATCAGATAGAAAACAAAGAAAAGCCTAGTTTGGTCAGTTTGGTGGTGTGCTTAGATATGTAGATTTTGGAGCCAGATAGGCCTGGGCTCAAATCCCACTTTCTACTTCATCTGTCAGGATTAAATGAAAAGATGCATGTGAAGTGCTTCGCCTAGTTTCTGCCATGTGGCAAATGCTCAGTAAGGATTATCTGCTATTATTGTTGTTGTTTTGTGGTAGCGATGATGATGCTGATGATGCTGGAGATCTGATTCTTTGTTTTTGCCCACACTGAAATCAGGACATTTGTTTGTTATAGCCAAGAAGGTCTTCCAAGTCCAAACGTAGGTCTTTAGCTGGATGGCATTTTAAGGTACCATCTGAAGGGAGTGACAAAAGGACTTCTGCATAATTTCTAAACTCATGGTCTAGAATGTATTCTACCTTGACCTCAGCATAAATAAATGCAGCCAATTATGAATGACCTATAAAGTGTTCTGATGAAAACATCGACTGGCTCCTCATGAAGAACTAATGGGTGCCCTTATTAGAGAGGGTAGAGGGGGTAGATAGGTCTCTTTTGGACTGGTATGGATTCCTCTTACTGGATTCAAAAGATTCTCTTCCATACCTTTTGATGCTTTTTTTCCTACAATATTTGAGTCGTAATCTTTCTTTCTCATATATCAAGAGCTTTAACACCACAGTCTACTCCTGATTGTCTGGGGCTGGACAGATCAGTTTGATGAGCAAGGTGTAGTAGGGACCTGGTAAGGGCTCACCTTCCCAGAAAGGCTTGGACAACAGAGGATTGCCATTTACCCACACTCCTTTGGGAGTGGAAGAGGAGAGACAAAATCTAAAGATGAGCTCAAGGGATGATAGGGAAACTGAGAAAGAGGAAATGCTTATTATAGGCCTAGATGCAGCATTTGGTTGGCAATAAACACTGAATTTCCTTTTATTTTTTTTAAAGATTTATTTATTTATTAGAGAAAGAGAGAGCATGAGTGGGAGGGGCAGAGGGAGAAGGAAAGAGAATCTCAAGCAGGCTCTGCACTGAGCTCAGAGCCCAATGTGGGCTCAATCTCAACCCTGAGATCACGATCTGAGCCAAAACCAGTAAGTTGGATGCTTAACTGACTGAGCCATCCAGGTGCCCCTGAATTTCCTTTTAAAATTATTTTCTTGGGGCACCTGGGTGGCTCAGTCAGTTAAGCATCTGCCTTTGGCTCAGGTCACGATCCCAGGGTTCTGGGATCCAGCCTCTCGTCGGGCTCCCTGCTCAGTGGCAATCTGCTTCTCCCTCTGCCCCTCACCCCGCTCTCATGCTCTCTCTCTCCCTCAGATAAATAAATAAAATCTTTAAAAATAAAAAAAATTAAATTTTCTCCTGACTTTACATTGCCTTTCTTTTTTCTAACTTCTTAATCTGAATGCTTAATCTATTTGAGGCAGAGTGTGTATGTTAGTCATAAGAGAGATAAAAGGAAACGACTTTTCCTCTGAATAAAGTTTTGGCTGCACCCTATAGGATTTAATATGTAGGATTTTCATTTTCATTACTTCTTGGATATTTTATACATCAGCAAATAACAGAAAATGGTGACCCAAATGTCTTAAGGAGTTCTTATCTCCAGGGGCACCTGGGGGGCTCAGTTGGTTAAACATCTGCCTTCGGCTCAGGTCATGATCCCAGGGTCCTGGGATTGAGCCCCACATTGTCAGGCTCTCTGCTCAGCAGGGAGTCTGCTTCTGCTTCTCCCTCTCCCACTACCCCACCCCCAGCTGGTGCTCTCTCTCTCTCTCTCTCTCTCACCTGCTCTCTCAAATAAATAAATAAAATCTTTTAAGAAAATGAAAAATAAAAGGGTCAGAGATTTTGGTTTGTTTCCACTTTAAATTTGAATTGTGGATAATAATGATTTTATGTTTTTACTTTTTAACCTTTTAAAGTTTTTTTCTTTTCTAATATATAGAGAATTTTTGCATATTATGGTCACATGAAAAGAAAGAGTAGTTTCTGTTCTTAGGTTGATACTGTTAATTATGTCACTCAAATTTCCTGTATCTTTTATTAACTTTATCTTTTTCTAAACTTTCTATTTTGGAATCATTTTAGATTTACAGAAAAGTATGTGAACATAGTATAGATAGGTCCCAGATATCCTTCAGCTGGCTTCCCTTAATGTTAGTCAATATAAAACTACAGTATGTTTGTAAAAGCTAAGAAAATAACTTTGGCACAATTCTATTACCTCAACTCCAGACTTTGTTCTGCTTTTATCAGTTTTCCCACTAATGTTGAACTTGATTTTCAAAAACTAAGATGTATTAAAAATTCCCATTGACTTTTTTCTCTTCGCATTTCCAGCAATTTTCGGCTTCATGTATTTTAATTCTACATAATTTACCACATATAGCAGCAAGACAATTTTACATTAATGGGGATCTTACCCTTCATAATTATAATGTGATTTTTAAAACCCCATTTAATGCTTCTTCCTTGAATTCAGCATTTTCTGAGGAAGACAAACCCTGATTTCTTTGAATTTGCCTCACATTCTTTTCCCCATTCTTTTACTTTCAGCTTTATGAGTAACTTTGGGCATATATTAGAGTCCTGGCAGGAAAAAGTGCCATGCTCAAACTGGGTGATTTGATGAGAATTTACAGAGGGACCATTTGCAGAGGCGTGAGCAGGTGTGTGGAGAAACCACCAGGGACAGTGTAGTACTCTTGGATTTAACGATGCATTAGCATCTCTGCATCAGTTACTAGAACCTGAAGTGAAATGAAATCCACAAGAGTAGAAAGAAAAGCAGGAGCTGTGCCTTTGGTAGTGGGAGGCAGCTAGCCATGGTAACTCTCCATTAGGGAACCAGGAAAATGAATGCCCTGACCTCATTCTCCTCCCTCTGTTAGAGATCCTACTGGTGCTTCCTATGACCAAACCCAACTAGAAGCCAGAGGGCAAGGCAACATGCTAAGGTGGTGTTGGTTGGCCTCCTGGTTAACAAAGCAGTGGAGAATAGCAGAGAGTGGATTTGGAGGGCAAATGAAAGCTATCTAGTGCAAGAAGTGTTGTTTTTATATGGAGTATTTATAATTAGATTTAGCTTATTGGCCCAAGCTGAACATTCTTTCTATGCATTAGGTTATTTTTTTGCATTAACACTTACTGTCGTAACAGATTTATTTTTAGCTTTATTTCTGTCATCTAATTTCTACTCTCTACTTTTTAAATTCTTCCTATTTCCTAGTTTTGTTTTGTTTTTTTTTTATCATTGGCTATTATTGTCAGTTTGTTCTTTGTTCTTTTTTTTTTAAATATTTTATTTATTTATTTGAGAGAGAATGAGAGATAAAGAGCACGAGAGGGAAGAGGGTCAGAGGGAGAAGCAGACTCCCCGCTGAGCAGGGAGCCCGATGTGGGACTCGATCCCGGGACTCCAGGATCATGACCTGAGCCGAAGGCAGTTGCTTAACCAACTGAGCCACCCAGGCGCCCCTGTTCTTTGTTCTTTTATATTTTGTCTTGCTACTTTGAAATGTGTACAGCTTGTTTTGGCTCTGCTACATGGTAAGTCTGCATGTGTACTGAAATAATACAGTTGAACAAACTTTTAGTCTCTGATTATCAACTTCATAGATGAAGGAATAGCTACAGATAGCCCCACCTTCTCTGAAAGATAAGAAAATTAGCGTACGCACTTTCCTCACACCTCCCTACTTCCAAGATTTTGTTGGTAGGGTCTCTGTGAGTTTTGTTTCAGTTTAGGATATATATTTTTTTGCTGATGTGGCTTTTATTTCAAGAATTATAAATTTCACCTTCTGTTGGGTGATTGTGATTACTTTAGTTACTGAGCCCTAAAGGCTTACAGGAATTAATTGCCCTGGAGAATTGTGTTGATTTGGGGCCAGATTCCACCCATGGCTGCCCTTCAGTCCTTAGTTTGTTCTCTCTGCTTTGGGGATGAGCTGGCTGTGTTTGCACAAAATCTGGCTTTTGGTTTGAAATGGCCTGATTTTTTCTGGCTTTAAAATGGCCTTTTTTCTCTTGCCCAGGTAGGCCTTTTGGTAGTTATCTCAGGGGTCATTCTCTTCTTTCTCTCCTACCTTGTGCTCAGGAAATTCTCTGCATCCAGGAGAGGGAGCTCTGGGTGAGGCATTGCATATTTCCCCTCTGGCTACTTCTAGTCCCAGTTTCCATTACTTCCAAATTGGGTATGGAAAGGTCGGTATTTCCATAAAGACATTAAAAAATGTTTTCATAGCTCTGTTTTGCACTCTGTGTGTCAATTCCGAGAGTTAAATAATTTCTATTTCAATCTCAAAATAAGATTTTTTTGAAATTTATGGTGTGAGATTGAGATCTTACTATAGTTTCAATGTTGATGTATATTTGGTATCTAGCCCCTTTTGTTCACTTAAATAGGTTTTGGAAAACAAAGTTTTATAAATCTGCTCGTATATTTTCATCTTTTCCTGAATACTACCTCTACTGTGAACTAAATCCTCATGTATACTTGGGTCTATTTTTGCCTTTCTATTCTGTTTCACTGATCTTACTATTTTGTCACTGCTTACCTATGCCCCCTTCTCCCTGCCCACCCCAAACCCATTCAGTGTGTTTGGGGTGTGACAATCCTAGCCAATAACCACCCTTGAATCCAATGGTTCCTTATTTTCCCTGTTCCTTGGAAGCATGGTGTGGATTCTCCTTCCCTACATGGCCGCATCTGCCCCCTCACTCAGATTCTTCTGAGTCTTCAGAGGGTCTCTCACCTAGTTTGTATTTCCATGGGGACAGCATGATTTCCAGGACCTGAGAAGTGTGTAACCATCCACAGTCCTGGGTTTAGTAGATGAAAGAGCTTCGCTGGGTATGGATGTGCAGGAATCTCCAGCTCCCACTTCCTCAGACCTCCACTATGGCCATAGGAACACCCTACACCTTCAGGACAATCTCATCTCTTCACCAGCAGGGGCTTTTGTCTAGCAACCACTTTGTAGAACTTGGACCCTACATACCATTGAGCATCTAAACTATTTAGTGAGTCTGTCTTTCTCAATTTCATGAATATAGAGACAACTCTGCAAGCCCCCCCAGAAGAATACAGAATTGAAGATACACTTTGATGTGTGTGACCATTCAGAACTGCACAATGAGCCTCAATCTCTGAACAATCTCAACTTTTCAGGAATTCTGGGCCTACTAGAGGGGAAACATTGACAGAAACATCATTTTTCCTGTTTTGTTTAAAAATGCAATTTTAGGGAAAATTGAAATTTATGATACCGTTACTTTTTTAGCACTCTATAAATCTAAAGCCATCTTGAGAGCTGCAGAACATAAAAATGTATTATGGATAGCTTGGTTTGCTCATAAAATTATCATATTTGGTACATTAAATTCAAAGTATGGTTTATAACAACAGCAATTATACATTTACTAATTGAATTGACATTCAAATACAACCCAATTTGTAATAGAATGACAACACGGAGTTCAAGGAACAAAGCACCTCAGAGTGCTCACAAAAATAGCACATTTCTTTCTCCTCGTTTGCGGATTTCACATTTCTTTCTCCTCGTTTCTCCTCACTTGTGGACTTGTCACTGAACCAAGAGAAACCCTGTCAAGAATTTCAGTCAGAAATTCCAGAACTTGGTGCTGTTTTCTTCCTCTGTATCACAAAATGTGGGGTTGTGTAGAGGTTAAGACCATGGACTCTAGAGCCATACTGCTGGGCTCTGCTTCCCAGCTCCGCTACTTACTATCTGAGTGACCTTCAAATCAAGCCTCTTAATATCTCTGTGCTTCAGTTTCCTCAACTATAAAATAATGACAATGAGAGAGGTCTTCATGATCCTGTTGTAAGGACTAAATTAATATATGGAAGTCTTTAGAGGAATTCTTAGCATATAACCTGGATTATATAAATATTAGCTATTGTTACTGTCAAGGCTTCACAATAATTCTTCAGGTTCTACCCCTACTAGGAGTAAATTGTTGCAACTACCAGAAAATTTCTAAGCTCAGGAATATACTAATCTTTGGTTTAGGGACCACAAGTCTGTGAGCCTGGAAGAGGAAATTCAGTTCACATATGTGTTCTGTTTGACTTAAAAATATTTAGTTTTTGAACTTGAAACCTTTGGGTGGGAAATGTATTCCCCAGTTAGCCAAAGTCCCCACCTTTCCTTATTATACCTTTCCTTATTCCCTTATACCCGACTCAATTTATTTTATTTTTTTTAAAGATTTTATTTATTTATTTGACAGAGAGAGACACAGCGAGGGAGGGAACACAAGCAGATGGAGTGGGAGAGGGAGAAGCAGGCTTCCCGCGGAGCAGGGAGCCCAATGTGGGGCTCGATCCCAGGACCCCGGGATCATGACCTGAGCCAAAGGCAGATATTTAACGACTGAGCCACCCAGGCGCCCCCTGACTCAATTTATTAATTTGTGTTCCCGGGTGTCTGGGTGGCTCAGTTGGTTAAGCGACTGTCTTCGCTCAGATCATGATCCTGGAGTCCCAGGATTGAGTCCCGCATCGGGCTCCCTGCTCAGCAGGGAGTCTGCTTCTCCCTCTGACCTTCTTCCCTCTCATGCTCTCTCTCTACCATTCTCTCTCTCTCAATAAAAAAAAAAAAAACTTTATAATTTGTGTTCCCTACCTAGCCCCTATAGGCATTTCATTTAAGCCAACAAGACAGCATCTATAAGCAAATGAATACAGAGTCCTTTATTCCATTTTCTTGGCAGTAGAAATGCAACTGCAGAAACAACTATTAACAGGAATAATCCCATAGGGGATTCAGACATTGAAGTTATCAGATAAATCTAGAATAACTATGGTTACTACGTTTAAGAGGACAATAGAAAAGGTTGAGAACATTGGTAGATAACTGGAAACTATAAAAAGGAACTAAATGGGAATTCTAGGAGTAAAAATATAATAACTATAAGATCTCAGTGGTTGGGCTTGATAACTGTCTAGACACCACTGAAAAGAGAACTCATGAAGTTGAGTATAACTTTGAGGAAAATATTAAGAATGAGGCAAGAGACAAGAGGAAGGAAAAAACATAGAGAGGGGAAGAAATAGAGAAGCTACAGTGAAACAGTCTAAACATGTAACTGGAGTCCCAGAAGGTGAGAGGAGAAAGTGGAACAGAAGCAAGAAGACATTAATAGCTGAGAACATTTTCAAAATCAATGAAACATTTTAAGCTATAAGAATCCCTAAAACTTCCAAACAGGAGACAAAAGGAAATCCACACATAGAGAAACATCATAATAAACAGCTAAAACTCTTAAACAAGTAGAAAAATCTGGAAAGCAGTCAGTGGAAACAATGCAGATCACCTTCAAAGATAGTAAAAAAAAAAAAGTTTAATTGTCCTAATTATTGATTTTTCAAGAAAAACTATAGAAATTAAAAGGCAATGTAATTATACATTTAAAATGCTGAAAGAAAGTAACTGCCAATCAAGAATTCTATACCCAGGAAAAATATTCCTCAAAAAATAAAGATATTATTAAGACATTTTGAGACAAACAAAACTGAGACAATTAGCTACCAGAAGATCCTCAAAAGGAATCCTAAATGAAAATGATCCCAGGTAGAAAATCAAAGATGCAGGAAAAATAAAGTACAATGGACAAGACAAATACATAGGTCAGTCTAAATTGATCTTGACTATGTAAAACAAAAATACTTTAACTGTGTTTGAAAGATACATAAAATTAAAAGTAAAAAGGTGAGAAAATGGAGTTAGAGTGCTCTAAGATCCTTATATTGACCAGGAAGAGAGTAAAAAACACCAGTTAACATGATACTTTGATGATTCAAGAATTGATGCATATGACAACAGCCTCTGAGTCTGAGAAATAAGGAGAGATGAGAGGGTGCAACACACTCGAGTTATCTTCCAAACAGGGCACCCCTTGTTTCTGGCCAGAAAGTCTCATCACCATCAGGATATCACTCCTCTTAATTTACACATTTATTGTGATCCAAATGAATACTAAGAAACTTTTTTCCCCTGGAGCTAGACAAGTTGGTATTCAAGTTCATGGAAAAATGGACATACAAGACTAGGGAAAATACTGAAAAGCAAGAACTGAGATAGAACTATGCTACCAGTTATTAAAACACACTACAAATGTTCTATAAGTAAGATGCTGCTGTATTGGCATATGAATAGACAAATAGATTATTGAAATGGAACAGAAATTTAAGAAAGAGATCCAAGTACATATGGGAATCATGCATATAACATCGGTAGCATCTCAAATCACTAGGAAAAAGAATTACTTTTTAATGAATGGTGTGGGAAAAGGAGATAGACATTTGAAAAAAAAAAAGAGATTATATCCTTCTTTTACACCATATGAGAATAAACTTGAAATAGATCAGGTATCTAAATATACACAATTAAACTATAAGTACTAAAAGAAAACATAGGGAAGTCCTCTATAACCTGAGTGTAGGGATGGCTTTCAAGCTCTGACTCAAAATCCAGACGCAGCAAAGGAAAAGATAAATAAGTAGGACCGCAAAAAAAAAAAAATTTTTTTTTTTCAAAAACCCACTTTATAATGGCAAAAAATATCACAAGTTAAAAGACAAATGACAAGTTGGGAGAAAATATTTGTAACATCTATCACAGATAGGTTGATATCCCTAATATATAAATAATTTTTTTTTTAGCTGGGTGGGGTGGGCAGAGACCAACAATCTGATAGTAAAATGACAAAACCCATGAGCAACCAATTTGTAAAAATATATTAAAATGACCCTTAAATTTATGAAAATGTGCTCAACTTCACTCACAAATAAGAGAAGTACAAATTTAAACTAAATTAAGATATCACATTTCATCCATAATACTGGCAAAAATTCAAAAGCTTGATAATACATCTAGTTGGTGAGGTTGCAAGAAAATAAAGAGCCTCACACATTGTGAGTGGGGATGAAAATGGATACAATCTCCATGGAGGGAAATTGGAAATATCTAACACAACTATATAGTCACTAAGCCTTGGGCTCAGCAATCCCATCTCTAGGAATTTACCCTGAAAATACCAATATGCACTCCAACAGTATGCACAAGGCTTTTCACTGTTGCATTTTTGAATAACTGCAAAATATTGTAAAGTACGTAAATGCTCAAATATAGGAGACTGGTTAAACAAACAAACATGGCACAGATACACACTGGAGTATCCTGGAACTGTAAGAAAAGAATGAAGATTATCTCCATGAACTAATATGGAGTAATTTCCAGGCTATATTGTTAGCTGACAAAATGCAAATTGCAAAAGAGTATGTACAGTATGCCATCTTTTGTGTAAGAAAGAAGGGGAAATAATGAAGCATACGCACATCTGCTCACTTTTGCCAAAAGAAACAAAGAAATAAATCTGATTACTTACAAAGATGAGGGGGGATGGGATCAACAGGGCAAGGGAAAGACTGTCGCTTCTTTGGACACGCCTTTGCATGGTTTTAGCTTTTGGAAGCATGCCAATGTTCTACATACTCAAAAGAGCAAGATTAAATCATCAGGGATGGGGAAATTAACTAAAACTGAACCAAACAGAAATAAATGAACCCAACTGTATTTTTAAATAACATAACCACATTAACGGGAAAAGAAATAAATAATCCAAAATAACTCTTTAGCACAACTCTGACTCTACTATACATCCTCCATCTAGGGGAATAAAAGAACTATAGATGTTCTTGGTGGTATGGGTAAAGCTATGTGGAAGCTATTTTAAGTACATTGTTGAAGTGGATGAGTACCTAGGTTGATGTCTTTGGGAGCTAGGACTCTCAATGTGGAAGAGTGAAATCTCAATATTAAAATAAGGGAAAGTGAGGAGGAACTCTGTAGGGTTGGAGTGGAATTGTAAATACCAATAGGAACTCCTGATTTCTTATATGTACAGATTCCCTAGCTCCACACATTGAAAGGATTTAGAAGTAAGAATACCCCAGCAGCAATGAGTCTTAGTGAGGAATGATATCTAGAAACCAAGAGGAAACCAGGTATCTCTGGGGAAATAGCCAATTCCAAGGCTGCATCAGGAAAGGTATGAGATAGACCCAGAATATCTTTCTGTGCCAGAAAATAAGAAAGTGTTTTTTAGAAAATGAAATGAGGGGAACTTGTCACCAAAGATATAGAAACCACCATGAAAGGGGGTACCCACTGGCCAAATCAATGACAATTTGAGTATCAAAACAAATAAGGGCATTAATGGATTATAACCTACTGAATAGGAATCATGCATTTATATAATAGATGCATAGATAGATGGTAGATGGCCAGATGGATGAGAGAATAGAGTACAATTGGTAAATGCAAGAGAGTAGTAGAGGTAAAAATTACCATTTTATAACCATCAGAGTAGATTGTGTAAGCAGAAAGACTTAGGGGTCCCCAGAAAAAGAAAGATAAGACAAAAGCTTCTGTGACACAAGAGAAGTCATTTTAGGACCCCCAGCTATTTTCCCTGATCTATGTCCTACCGCTGGCTCTACTTTGCCCTCGCACACTTCTAATAGAACTTCCTGGGATGGGTCAGAATCACAAAGAAATGCAAAAACATCAATAATTAAGGACTTAAAGGGAAGGCAAAACCACCAATCTCTACCAGGCCAGGAAATAGCCTAACCATATCAGAGACAATAAATCAATGGTTAAAATTCCCAGGGCTATTTCAAAAGTAAAGATTGACCTAATGCACATTCTTGAGTTGTTTTTGCAGGATTGAAACCATGCCCCATGGGGTTAATGAGGTTGAAACCAGCAGAAAGTGTAAAGCTTGTTTTTCAGAGAACTGTTTCCTCCAATCAGCTATTGTGTCTATTCAGACCTCACTAACAAACCCACTGGCTGTCTCTGCAGAAGCCTGGACTCAGGGTCAACTGATACGGTTCCAGCCTATGAACAAGCAAGGCCCTGGGATAATGAGCCCAAGACCCCATCCAGTTTAAAGTAGCTCTCAGAGCACGCCCATAGCCCCTTCCCCTTGGACAGTTACCTCTGCTTCATTGTAATGTTAAAATCTTGGCGCTGGGAGGAGCACAAGCTTCATTAACATAACATAGGCATGTATAGGCATGTTTTCTAAGTACCCCTGCACAACCTTGAGCCAGTTTCTACAGGCAATGTGACAAAGCCCCCCTTTCTGAATATTCATCATAAACTCTAAATAAGAGGAAGCTGCTCATTCCTGCTGGGGTGTTCACAGCTTCAGAAGTTATTCCCCATGATCTCCTTCCTTGCTGCAAGTAAAGTTTCCTCTGTGTGACAATTCCACCTGGTGTAGTCTCTAACCATAATTTACCAAGGAGTGAACTCAAATTAGTTCAGTTACAGTTGGATCAGGTACAAATCATCAATAGATACTAAATCAAAGGTGGAAGTTTGATGAGGAGCAGGATGTTTTGATGGTCTCAAAATGTCCCCCCATAGATCTAGACAGAATGTCTAGGCAGGGCATTTTGGAACCCAAACTGTAACATCTGAAATTTAAATCTTAATGCATGGGCTTAACAGCAAATTGGACACAGCAAAAGAGAGTCATTAGACAATTTCAAACCCTGGCACAGAGAAAAACATTAAAACACAGAAAGTGTAGAAGTAAAAGAATGAAAAAAGATTTACCATGTAAACATTAACCAAAAAGAAAAAAAACCATGCTTGTATAATTATATTAATATCAGACAAAATAGATTTCAAAACAAAAAACATTGTGAGAGCTAAAGAGGGACATTCCAGAATAATAAAATATTTCATTTCAGAATATTTAATTAAACTCTCAGATATAGCAATTATAAATGTTAATCGTACTTAACATACCCTCAAAATGTATAAAGATTGACAGAGCTACTTAGAGAAAGACAAATCCACACTTGTATTGGAAAATTTTAACACCTCGATCTCAATATTTGATAGGCAAAAGAAACAAAAAACAGGTAAAGAAATAAATGTTTGAACAGTATGATTAGCAAACACTCTCATAAACATCTTGAAAACACTCCACCCAACAAATGAAGACAACATGTTTTTCAAGTATACGTGGAACATTTATTCTAATTGACTTTATGCTGGGATATAAAACAAGTCGCAACAGATTTCAGTGAATTGAATCAGAGTACGTTCTCTGTCCATAATGCAATTGAACCTGAAATCAATAACAAAGGCACAATGATAAATTCTCCATATGTTTAAAAATTTAGAAATACATTTTAAAATAGCCCATGGGTCAAATAAGAAGTCACAAAGGACATTAGGAATTTGTTTGAACTGAATGATAAAAAATATCAAAATTTTTCTGTGTAGGTATGATGTGGGAAACGAAGGCAGAAGAAAAATTATTAAATTTCCTTACTACCTACAGCCCATCGACAAGTCCTTGAAACAGGCAGAGTGACATTCCTCTAGGGACTTAACTGCCTCGATGTAGACACTTTGCTAAAGGCAAAAGGCAATCTGAGCTGCCCCTCCCCACCATCCTGGATCCGGTAAACCTACTTTAAACATATAAAAATTCCTTTAGAAATTTTCTTTATCTCTGTCTCCTAAGATACATGCGGGCAATCATCCCCCAAGCATATGGCCCACCGTTATACATCTAAAGGGTCTCATGACTAAAGTTTTATTAGTCAGTAATAATTGACCTTTTCCTAACAACAGCTAGCTCCCTCAAGGTCCTGGAAAACTTGCTTCCAAAATTCCTTAGAGACTTACCCTATCCCTAACCCCCTCCCAACTTGAAAGAGTATAATGGGCCACTCCTCCTGACCCCATTGCAGCTTTCTGCCCACAGGGCCTGTCCCCATGCTTTAATAAAACCACCTTTTTGCATCAAAGGCTTCTCAAGAATTCTTGACTGTTGGCTTCGGACCCTAACATCTTTCCTACATCAGGTAGGTAAAGAAGGATAAGGTCTTTATACTGAAGTATGTATCTTTGTGAAGCAAAGAAATGAAGCAAGTATCTTTGTCAAGAAGTTAGAGAAAGAACAACACATGAGTAGCAAAGAAAGCAAAAGTAAGTGAATGATAAATATAAGAAGAAACTAATGAAACAACAAATACCATGGAGAAGATCAACGAAACCCCAAGTCTGTCCTTTGAAAATATTAATAACCTAATACACATCTACTGAGCATATCAAGAAGAGGGAAGGCCCATATCCAATGTTAGGGATGAAAAAGGCAACATTGCTAGATTAAGCTGATACTAAACATAAGAGGATATTAATGGCCTATTATTAATAACATAGCCTACGTTTAGATTAGATGGGCAATACTCTGGAAAAATGCAACTTAGCAAACGTGAAGATCTTCATAAACTTGGTATAAGGAAAGATGTCTTAGGATATTAAAAAAGTGCTATGAAAGAAAATATTAATGAAGTTTACTCTACCAAAATTCAGAACTTGTCTGTTCATCAAATACCACCACCAAAAAGATAAAAATTCAGCCAGGAGTAGGAGAAAATATTTGCTATCCATATGATAGACCAAGAGCTGATGCTAGGAATACAAACAGAACTTGAGCAGACCAATAAGAAAATGTCAAACAACCAAAGAGAAAAACAGGCCGAAGGCTTGAGTAGGCACCTTGCACATGAAGCTATCTCATGACCAACGAACACCTGAGAAGGGGTTGGACTCCATAACCGATTGAGGAATGGACAGTAAAAGCATGAGACACCACTACACTCAACCAGGTTGAATACATTTTAAGTCTGGTACTACCAAGTGCTGGAATGAAGTGTAAATCCATACAACTTCGGTGGAAGATGTGGTGTCTAAATGTGGTGTCTCTCTCGATCGGATGGGGGCCCCCAAATGTGGGGTGATGATCCAGTGGAAGCCGGTGGAATGGGCAGTGAAAAGAATTCACCTGAGGCAGAAAAAAAAAGAGTTTACTGAATACACCGCAGGAGGGCGGCAGGCAGGAGAGCCGAGGGGAGGCTTTCTGCCAGGAGGCAGTGGGTGGGGGCTGTTTGTAAAGGGGGAAGGTGAGGAGGTAAGGCACAGTAGGGAATTCTCCCTTTTTTTTGGTAACTGTGCCTGGTTGCAAGAAGCCCATTGGTCAGTTAGGGACGGATATGGCTATCTTGGCCATCTTGAGGTGGGTCGCCTGATGGGCCTGTCTGTATTCAGCGAGGGGTTCACTGTGGCCCTTTCTACATTTCATCGCTCAACCCTGTTTGCCTACAAGTGGCCTCTACGGAGGAGTGGTCCTTATACTCTAAAATTGAACATATACAACCCTACGACCCAACAATACCATCCCCAGATTTATACCCAACAGAAATTGATGCACGTGTATACTAAGAGGTTTATATGAGAATACGCATAGCTGCATTATTCACCATTTGTCCCTGTAGTTAACTTCAGGGGTCTGTGCTAGAATCTGGGAATGAGAGAACCCTTTTAGCGGTTCATATTTTAAAAAGGCCTCCCCCCCCTCCCCTTTCCCCTTCGGCTCAGGTGATTGTGGGATGTGTTTACATTTCAAAGAGATGATAAAATGTTTAACTGCAAGGGACAGAGAAAGAACGTAAGCTCCTTAGGAGGACTTTGGTTCCCTAAGGCCGGTAATTTGCCAGGCTTTTAAGATAAATAAGGAAGGTTTGGGGGGTGGTCGAGGAATTGGTAAAGTTTGAATGGTCTATAGAGCAGCATTTTAAGTTTTGTCAAGATTTGTAAGAAGGACAGTTGCTTTCAGTGCTTCCAAGAACTGGGTTGTAACTTAAATGACATCATAGTTTGATCACCTCTCCAGCCATACTATCTTCACTTCCCTTCTTTCCCTCTGGGGACATCGTTTTAACGTAGGGGAGAAGGCCTTGAAAAATGGCCATCAGCCTCTGAATATCAGCTTCCAGGCTGGCCAACTTCTGACTACATGATGAGGACTACAGAGCTACTTAAAAAAAATTATTGTCCATTTTCAGCCGGGACAAAGAGTAAATATTTCTGGCAGTATTAAATTCCCATCCCCTTGTGTAAGACGCGTCCTCAAAGAAGGTGCAAAGGCTACCTTCCCAGAGTGCGGAGTTACTCCCAAAGATAGCCAAAAGGGAGAACAGACAACCTGTCTCAGGCAGACAGACAAAACAAGACACGCAGGGAGGCAAGAGCGATTTCTTCTCAGCCTGCGGGGTCTCCACTGCCTGGGGCTTGAAATTGCCCATATGTCACGGTGGCACATTCTGGGGAGACTTGCTCTGAACTCTTTTGTCTTGCCTTAGACATTTTAAAGAAATTTCACAATCCTGAAGGTAAGTTGGATTTTTAATGTGCTACTTTGCTAAGGGTATAGAGAAAGAGGTGGAGGGGAAGAGGTGGGAAGTGCAGGGCGGGTGGGGAATGACAGGAGGAAGGGGTGAGAAGCTTAGGGGAAGCGAGGGGAGGGGAGGGCTGGAGGAGGGGGGCGGGGTCCGTGAAGCTCCAGCAGATTTCTCTCATTTTGAAAGCCTCTTGAAAGATCGGAAGTTGCTTCTGAAAGCTTTGAGTTAACTGCTTGAAGGGTTGAAACTTGTTTTGGAGGCCTCCAGATGCCAGGGAAAACGAGCTTTGCGTTTAGTTTTATAATCTTTTTTCCCCACCCACCTGTGAGGGCAAGTAAATTAGTTTGGGGATATCAAAGTGTCCCATCTTAACCAATGAGGTTTTAAAAATCATCCCGGGTAATTTGGGTCTAACGGGGCAAGAATTTACAAGAGGGAGGTCCATATATATTTTTAAAACATGAGTCCAAGCTAGGGTTCCCGAAGGAGGCTGGGCCTTTATGGCTATTCCAAAGGAAATATTTCCCTATGATTTGGAAAGATTTTAAATTGAAAGAAAATGTGGCCACCTGAAAATAAGTTGAGTGCTCACCAGTAAATATTCCTTAAACTCGAATCCCGACGCCTGGACAGCAAATTCCCTTAAACCTGAATCCGGAGGGCAAATTCCTCCCCTCCAAAGAGCAAGGACAGAACCAGTCATTTCGCCCAAATAAAGTCTGATCTGAACCTCGACTAAAAGATAGGAGGTTCGGATCAGGACAACTCACTGCGAGGACCCCGAGGCTCATCAGCACTGGAAACACTTGGAGGCTGTGATCTCTCAGAGACACCATCCGAGGGCTCTGGCCGCTTGGTGCAGGGACAGGTGCCAGTTGCTCTGACCCTGCCAACCAGGCCAACACATGTCGACCAAGAAAGAATTTACTGAAAATTTAAGCAGTCAGGCGTTTTTTAGGCAATTAGGATTGCAGTTCAGGAGACCAATTCAGGGAGAAAACTGAATCGCGTTCTGGAGACGACAAAGAGGGGCAGAGTTATAAAGGTCAAAGGTCATGAGTTCTCATTTAGGTCCTCCATGCAAAACTGGGATTGAAATCAGGTTACCTGGGACTGGTTGGTTAATATGCAAATGAGGAATTGAAACTCGTTGAGTCAAGTTGGCTCCTTTTGACGAATGCAAAGGATTCAGCGGTCATGATGAGGAGTTAAGTCCAGGCTGAGGGCTTGCAGCTGGACTCACGGTGCCTCTACCCAGAACGTGCATACATTCCTCCTCCCCTGGCCTCCTAACACTATTTTTTAAAGAGGCTCTCTTAGCTAGGCTTGCTGGCTCCTTTGTTGAAGTCTCCCATCACACGTGGAACAAAGTCGGGCCTGCTTGTCCATACTGTCCGCGGCTGCTTTCACAACACAATCGGAGAGTTAAGTAGTTGCTCGAGACCAAATCAGCTAAGTGAATGTTTACTATCTTGCTTTTCATGGAAAATGTTTGCTGACTTCTGACCTAAAACTTCTCCTGGAAGTTAATTTCACAGGTGTTCCTTTGTAACAAATCATTGCCCTCTATTTTTTTTTCTTTTTCTTTGTTGTATATTTTTATGAGGGTCTTTTAATGTTTTTTGGTATATATGTCATATTTCATAATAAAATATTTTAAATCTGTACTTGAGTTCAAGCAGAGACCATCAGAGCTGTGTTGGAGATGCTGGTAGTGGGCGGGCAGGCGATTCACTCTTGTAGAACTACCTTACAAACAATTGGTGCTTACTTCTCAGCAAATTTACACTTTGTGGGTTTTCAGGGTTATTCAACAATAATCAAAACAGGAGTGTCCCTTTTACAGATGGAGAAATTAAGACTCAGATTGTCTTTCCCCGATCTCAGAGCTTGCGTGGGGAACAAGCGATTTATTTGTACCCTTTCTGTCCCACTGTAACGCACATGATCTTTCCACTATACCATGGAGGTGGTCTCCTGGTTATTGTTAGAAATGAAACAAATAGAGAAAGGAGAAACATCCTGATCTTCAAGCATTTTAAAGGCCTATATCCAGCCCCTAAATGTAGCTAGTGTGTGTTTCTCCAGAACACAGAAAAAGAATGTTTAACCGAATCATGTTTTTACTCTCCTACGTAAATTGCTTTACCAAAAGGCTTTCAGGGGACGGTGGGGGTGGGGGGGAAGAACAGAGCTCTGGAAACTTCTAGTTCTGATAACTTCCAAAGTTCGTGGAGACCTGCCCGTGATTGATGGCTTTAATCGTCACCACCTCTCCAAACATTTCTTCCAGCCGTTAAAATGAAATGACAGGACAGTCCAACCACTCATTCCCTATGGGCGCTTTATCCTCTGTTTTCTCTGCAATATGCCCAGAGTCACAAATGAAACAGTCACCTTTCCCCAGCAACAGTTATAGCAGAGATAGATGCCGTCTTGACATCTGCTCTGCTTTGGCCGAACCTTGAAAGCCTCCCATCAATAGTTCACAAAGTATAAATAAGAGGGCAGATTAACCTCCTATTATTACAACTTTTCACTCAACTCTTTACGCCAAGAGCAATTATGTGGAAATTAGACGTGAGGGAATGCTATTTACAGCTGCTGGCTAAGCACCCAGTGGATGCTCCTAGATTCGTTTCCGCCTTTTGCTCATGGAAATCCTCAATGGGTTAGGTTACTCTTTCAGGTTCTTTAATCTTTAAGTGACCTTAAATCGTCCAGGTCATCAGAGTGGCATTTTCTTTTCCATCATACTTGAGGTTATTTACATAACAGGCAGAGTTATGCCCAACACTCTTGCTAGCCCTCCAGATACGAGAGGCACTGTGGGCTAACAGGACTGATTTTGGCACCAGACAGACCTGGGTTCAAATCCTAGCTCTACCCCCTTGCTGGGGGTTGGGGAGCAACATTAGAAAAGTTGTTTAATCTCTCAAAACGTTGAGTTCTTTCCATGTAAAATGCACAGTTGTTAAGAAGCAATGAGATGGTAGATGCAAAATATTGAACAGGTCCCAGGCCAGTGGGAAGTAAGGGTAGCCATTGACACTGTTGCTTAGTTCCTGGTTATCCATTGTTCATTGCTGTTTAATGAAATCCTGATTTTATTTAAGGACTGGACAGACTGGGAGGGGCCAGGGGCAATGGGAGGGTTTATGGAGCCTATTGGAAATGGAAGGCATCAGGAGGGACTGAGAACATTTTATTATGGGATGGCTTAGGGAGAGGAAATCAGTCCCCGCTCTCCACCGCCACCACCCACATTCAGTGGATTGGGGTCTCTGCTGCTCAGCTTTCCAGGCTTCATGTAGTCCCAGAGCCCAGGGGCTGGGCATGGTCATATTCCCAAATCTCTGCCTGCAATTTTGGACTCTTCCTAACACTGGCTTTCTAGCGGCAGAGTTTCTACAAAGCTCTGGTTTTGTTAGGTTTCAGCTTTAAATTAGAATGGAGTAATTTAACTGGGATATAGCAAGTCCCATTTCCTCACCACTCCCGTCCATGTGGCTTTCTGAAGCCACGTTGTTCCCCTTCTTCTTGTTGCAAGGATGGGCCTCTGCCCTGCTGTAATTTTGCTCTTTAACATTTTCAAGCCCCCTTACAAATGAATCTCTTACTGTCGATGTGGTAGGGCCTTCTACCCGTTTTCTCACTTGATCCTCAGAACGTGCCTGTGATGGAGTTTTGAATGTAGTCAAGGTTTGGTGGGGTGAGGTCTGGAGCCCCCGGCCAAGAAAGAATTCTTGAGGCGTGTTTGGTGCAAAAAGGTGACTTTATGAAAGCTCGGGGACAGGACCTGTGGGCAGAAAGAGCTGCACCAGGGCTGTGAGGAGCAATTGATTATATACTTGGAGTCGGAGGAGATAAGGGAAAAGGGAGGTTTTCAAAAGAACTTTTATCTGCTGAAGAGGACCTACAAGATACTGGAGGCCTTGCCATTGTCAAGTTAAGGTTGTTTTTCCTTCTAATAAGGCATTAACATTAAGACAGTTGGAAGTTTCCTGGAGGAATGTCACACATGTCCCCCCCAGGAGTGGGGAGAGTGGAGGTTGTGGGTGTCAGCATGTGTTTTGTCCTCAGCTTGCCTTCTGCTCCCTCATCCCCTGTGATGTTTGTTGGGAGGGGTCATCACCCCCACTTTACTGGTGAGAGAACAGGAACTCGTAGACTACGGTGCATCTGGAGTGAGATGGCAGATTTGGTTCCGCGCCAGCACACTGTGCTTCTCTACAGATAATCATGACACCCTCCCCAGGCCCAGGGCAGCTGCAGAGGGACGTCAACTCATGGGAAGCCAGTCCCTTTAAAGACCTGTGTCTGGTCTGGGGCCACCCTTCTGCACTTGGCAGACTTAGCTCCTGAACCCGTGCGTCTTCCACCGGTGCCTTCCTTCATATTCTGAGGTGCTTAGCATCAGCCCTCACCTGTTCCTTGTTCCCTCCTCCATCCAGCCTCCCCGTCGGCTGCATCCTGCAGCTCCTTCCACCTTCCAGTCTTCCAATCTCTGGCTTCATTTCCTGACTGCTGACAACACCATATGTCTCCCTGGGGAAAGGATCCCGTTCAACCTGGCCCCAGCCACCTTCCTGCCTGTGTGCTGCCCTCTCAGCAGGCAGGCTTTGTCTTGAAATGGCCTCCTGGACCCTGATGCCAGTTTAGGGAGCCCCTGCCATCTCCTAATACTCCATAATATCATCCCAGGGCACATTATGCTCTGGCCCCCGTGTGTGCCTGGTATCATTCAGGTCTCATCTGCAGTGCCGAGGTGGGCCAGAACTCTAAAAGAGCCAGGTACCTGGGCAAAATTTCTAGAAGGTAGACAGTGTCCCACACTGTTGGGTTAACGCCTGGTCATCCCTTGCCGCTGGCACAGGCTGCCCCTTGCCTGGCAAGAGTGCAGAGATTCAGCAGCCAGACCCATATTTGTAAGTCATCCTGAGCCAGCCCTGTCCCTGCTACCTCTCATCCTATCTGCTCAAAGTGTCCCTTACACTTTCACATCTCTGCCTGTCAGCTCAGGGTCTGTCCTGACTTTTGGACCCTAGTTGGCCTGCATCTCTGGACTCCATTCCACATTTCAGCTCCTTGCTTCTAGTATGTCTCTTCTCTTCAGACATGGCCCAATGGGCTCAACCATCTAAGATAGGGGATGGTTAAAATGGGTTCCAGTGCCTGATGATTTTTTACAACCACTTTATTTAAACCAATTTAGACCAATTTTATTTTTTTTTAAAGATTTTATTTATTTGACAGAGAGAGCACAGTGGTGGGGGGTGGGCAGAGGGGAGGGAGAGGGAGAAGCAGGCTCGCTGCTGAGCAGGGAGATTGATCTGAGACTCGATCCCAGGACCCTGGAATCATGACCTGAGCAAAAGGCTCAGGTGACTGAGCCACCCAGGTGCCCTAGACCAATTTTAATGGTCAGCTTAAAAGTTTTGTTTTCTCTTTTTATTGTGGTAAAATATACATAATATGGAATTTAGCATTCTAATCATTTTTAAGTGTCCAGTTCAGTGGCGTAAAGAACATTCATATTGTTCCATCACCACCGTCCATCTCCAGCACGTTTTATCTTCCCAAGCTGGAAGTCTGTTTCTCTTGAACACTTAACTCCCCATCCCCTGGCAACCACCATTCTACTTTCTGTTTCTATGAATTTTAGTATAAGGTCGCCTAGAGACCTCATCTAAGCGGAATCATTCAGTATTTGTCTTCTATGGCTGGCTTATTTTACTCAGCATAACGTCCTCGAGATTCGTCCTAATGTGTCAGAGCAGAGCCCAAGCTGACCTAGGTATCCTTGAGCAATTTCCTTAACTGCTTGAGTTTTCCCATCTGTAAAATGGGAACTTTATTAGTATTACCAGCCGCTGGCTCACAGTGAGTGCTCGGGAAGCACAGTCTACTGTTGTTATGTTCCTCTCTGATCTGTTTTCAAGGGTTCTTTTTCACGCTTTTTCCGCCCTGCCCAGCGTGGGGTTCCCTGGCCATCCTACAGTAGCACCTAACACATGGCTGGCTCTTAGTAACATCTGTGGCATGAGCATCTGAATGAAACTTATTCTGTCCTCAAGTCTGGTCCCAGAGAGTCGGATATGGGACAAAGTGTTTAAGATACGTCAGGGAGAATAATAGGGATCTCTTGAGGACCACATTTACTTAAACTCCAACAGTTTTCAGTAGGGTACCTAAACCCCAGTGGGAATGAGTTAATGAGGATGAAATAGGAAGCAACATTGTCTACATCTTAGAGTTGACAAGCCCAGGGCAGAGTTGAAGATCTCATTTTGCTACAAGTACAACTTGGACCTCGAATTTCCTCTGGACAGCTCAGTCTCATCTCTCAGGGTGGACAACAAGCCCTACTTGGCAGGACCACGGAGAGCACAGCATGAGCTCATCATGGGGACACAGTGCACTCTCCACTCCGGCAGCCCCCGAGGCCAACCCCTTCCTGGGTGAGCGGGGTGCAGCCTTGCACAGAAGGGTCTTAGCTGCCAGGGGAGCAGCACAGTATTTGCAGTTTGGATTCAATTTCCTCCTGACTCTTCTTTTTGTTACAAACATAATAAAAGTGAAAGAGACAGATGGCAAGACTTGATTCCCTTTTACCAAATGTTTTTAGGGTGTGAATGTAAAACTGAAAACGAGGGGAGCGAGAGGGAGGTTGGGCCTCCAAGAGAAGGTGGAGCCAGGCTCTGGAGACCTATGGATCAGACGGTGCCCTCCATGCTGACCACTTGGGGGGGGGCTCTGCTGTTGGTGAGAAGAGATGGGGTGTGGAGGGGTTTCTGCCTGCATGTGACACCATCCCCAAGGGACACGAGAAGGTGGGCCACAGGTCACTGACTGACCACCGGCTCTGGGTCTGATGAAATGATGCGGTCTTTCCCAGAAGAGTGAGGGCAACATTCTCCAGCCCAAGCAATGGCAGCGTGGCACCTGACCCGAGCCTGGGTTCCTCTTCACTATGGGGCACTGTCCTGTATATTTTCCAATGTTTCTTGGCATCCCTGGTCTCTACCCCACTGCATGCTAGTGGTACTCTCCCTCCTTCCCCAAACTGTAGAGTTCAAAGCTGTCTGCAGACAGTAATTACTGAGTGTCCCCTAGGGACAAAACTGCCCCTGCTGAGGAGCACTGGGTTAGGCCTGTCATGGGGTGGGTGAGTCCGGTTGTCATAGGCAGAGTTCTCTGACAGTCCCATTCTGGACATCTTTGCTTCTCTCTCCGCCCCTCCCTCCCCGAATCAAGGGACTCCCCTGCCCTCTGGCTTGTGCGTGGCTTTGGCCAATGGGGAATGAGGAAGGGAGGAGTGTGGGGTTAGGGTTTCTGTTCCCTCACTCCTTCTTTGCAGGGTGTCACGGTGGCCCCTCCAGGTTCTTGTCCCTGCTTCACCCTTAGCCCCATCAGGCCTGGGGTGACAAGAGCTCCATCTCCCCTCTCCCTGTAAAGGGAGCTTACAGGTCCAAGGCAACTGTGACCCAGGGAGTCTGGCTTCCTAGGGGAGAAGGTGCTGGATCTCCCCCAAAGATGTCTCTAGATCACAGCAGTGTGTGCTAAGAAGGGGCACAAAGTCTGCAGGCTCCTCTCTCCTGCCTGGGGCTCTGTCCCAGGAGGAGGAGGCTCTGCTCGGCTCAGCCCAGAGCCTCCTTGCCACAGTTCCAGAACATACTCCCTCTGAGGCCCTCCACTGCTTGGCTGACGGATGCCATGAAGAAAGAGAACATTCCAGAGCGGAGAAGTCTTTCCCTGCTGCTAAACTGGCTCCTGCCCAAGGTGCCTCCCTGCTGCCTGCCAGCCAGCTGTATTTCAAAGGTCAGTTTCCTCCCAGTGGTTTCCTGCAGAGCTGAAGTCTCTAGGACCCCAAGATAAATTAAAATATTGATTCTTAATATTCTCTCAAATCTCTCAAAATCTCTGGGTCTCATATAAATCAATGTGCCAGTTCCCGTGACTTATTCAATAATTTGCAAAGTATGCTTGTAATTACTTTTGGGTCCCCCCTCCCCCATGGCAGGGGCAGGCCACCTTTCCATCATTTTTAGGGCCCCGGATACAATCACCTACCAGGGGACTCTCATTTCCTATTTTAATTACCGAGGCTCTTGGACACAGGGCCTGCACTGCAGAAGGAAGCTCCCGTGTTGGAATGAACTTGCCGGGCAGCCCTGGGTCGGGCACTCACAAACTCCACCTCCTCTGCTGTTGCCCCCACCCAGGCCACCCCCTGCCCCCTTGCTCCATCCTCTGCCCTTAGCTTTCTGGCCATGGCAGTTCAGAAATTCATTTAATTGCACCTCATTTCCCCAGATTAAATAAAGAGCTTGTCTTGTTAAGGACAAGCTGTCTGAAAGCCTCCAGCACGTTGGCACTCCGACGTTCCCCAGGGCTGCTGCCTGGGTTTCAGAGCACAGGTGGGATGGGGAGGTGGAGCAGGGAGATGGACCATATGCCTCCCAGAACAGCGCTTGTTTACTCTGTGGTAACAAAGTGACTACAGCTCATTAGGGACTGCCGTGGCTCTCCAAGAAGGTGGGGTGCTCCTCACAAAGCTGGAGATGCTGCTTTATGCCAGGTCCTTCCCATTTGGCCCCCGTGACTTCTGACCCTTGTATTCTGCTCCAACATCCTCCTGTGCTAAACTCCAGCCAGTTGGACGACTGCCAGCCATCCCTGGTACGTGCTTTGCTCTTCGCTCTTTCGCTCTCCTTCCCTCTGCACATATTCTTTCTGTCTGGGATGCGTTCCTCCTCTTTTCTCCACCCACAAGCTCCTGGTCATTCCTCAAAACCTAGTTCAAATGTGAACTCTTATGGGAAGCTCTGTGCCCCCACCACACGCTGCATTTTCCTCGGTAACTGGGGATCCAGATGAGCCTCCAAGGTATTTTCAGACCTGTCTGCGGGGCTGGCTTCCCAACACAGAATAAAGCTCTCAGGGTGATGTACAAGACCCTAGGTTATCTGCCTCCCACTGCTTCTGAGCTCACCTCCAACCCTTTGCAGTGCTCCCTGGGCTCCAACACCCCGGCCGCCCTACTGTTTGTCCAAATGCCAGGCATGGTGCCCCCTCGGGGTCCTTGAATTTGCAGTTCCCCCTGCCTGGGATGCCCTTCCCTACCAGCCTGCAGGCCACGATCCCTCACTTCTTCCAGGTGTCTGCTCAAATGTCATCTGTCCACAGAGTCCTACTGGGCCACTGTATTCAAAAGAGCCCCTCTTTCATTTCCTTAATCTTATTTATTGTTCATCCTAATACCACCTGATGTTATACAATGTATCAACTTATCTATGGTCTATGTTTCAAACTAAATTGTAAGCTCTATGGGGGCAAGGAGGTTTCCTGTTTCTTCACTGCCATATCTCCAGAACTTAAACAGAGCCTAACACACAGTAGGAAAATCAGCATATACTTTTACATTATGAAATGAATGAATGAATGGTGCAACTTCATTTGTGGGAGCTGATCTGCTGTCTGGCCCATCCCCAACCCCTGAACAGGTATCCCAGCCCCCTGGAGGGAGAGACTGCAGGCCCGCACTGAAGGAGCTGTTCTCATGGAGCAGACATGGAGGTCTCACCTGGTAGATCTCCAGCTGAGCATGTGGAACAGTGGCAGCGAGGGGGGCCTTCTGCCTGCTTCTGCCTTGGACTCAGCAGGGCTCTGGCATGCAGCAAGCTTCAGGGCCACAGTGGGGGCACTCTGTGGAGAAGGGGCGAGGAGATCCAGACTCCACGAGACCTGACAGGAAGTGGAGAATGGGGACAGCCTCCTGGAATGCACCAGAGTCTGCAGGGGCCCCAGGGCTGCAGTCTTGTGTGAGCTGAAGGAAGTAACGAGACAGTGATATCCAGAGGTACTGCTTTTACTGAGATCCCATTCCTACCCATAGGCTAGAAGGAGGGTTTATTGTTTTGTGGACCCATTTGCCTTGGGTTACAAACTCAAGATTTCACACCGAGACATGCATGTACCTGTTCAAAGTGGCTGCAAGTTTGGTCATCATCATGGAAAACACTCTCCAGCCAAACTCCTCAGGCCTTCTGGCAATTAGGATTTCACATTCAAGCTTATTTTCTCTAAACTGCTGAGCAGGGAATGTCTTCGGTGTGTCTGCACCAGCCCAAGCAGGTGGAGCTATTGGCCCTTTACCACAGGGTGGCCACCGCTCTGTGTAATGCATGGGTGGGGTGCTGCCCAGCTGTAGGTGGTACGTTATTATACTTCTGCTCCCCAGACATAGGAGATATGAAGACCCTACAGAGGACATACTTTTGTCTGTTTGCCCAATGTCCTTTCCTTTGGTGACTATCCTTCCTTGACTCAAGGTGGCCCAGTTGGAGCTGTTAGTCATGGAACCTTTCCCCACTCCAACACCAACACCATGATTGAGGCACTTCATCCCCAAGCAGTGTGGTCCGTCCAGCGGTGGGCGCACTGTCTTCAGGGCCCATCTGTCTCCCCTGATAGTCTGCTCTTCCTTTTGGAGAGTCAGCTCTGAGGACAATGATCTGAGTCTGCCAGGAATTTATTGTCCTACCCTGTGGAGAATATCAGCTGACAAAATAAAGTCACTACCAAGATGGAAGCCAGGCTGAAAGAGAGAGAGAGGCAGAGCCTAGCTGACTCCATTTGAACCTGGTTCTGGCCAAACCTAAGTCAATTTCACCCTGGGCTTGTTAAGTAATATCCAATAAATACTCTTTTGGTGTGGTTAATTTGAGCTGGTTTTCTGTTGTTTACAACCAAAATGTCCTGATGAATACACCTCAGTTCCTCTCCTCTGCAAACCACATGACCTGAGAACTGGAAGGGAAAACTGGGATCCCCTCCCCCAGCCGGCCACCGGCCCCCTGCCCTCTGCCACAGGCACCTGCTCACTGGCAGGCATAGGGGGACCCGAACTCCAGCCGGTAGCGCCGCGCACGGGTGCTTGGCACCAGCCGCCCTGCCCTTTCCGCAGCCGGCGCTATGGCTCTTCTTTTGTCCTACAGCTCCAGGTTCCCATGATGGGATACAGAGAGTCATCACCACATCCCTCACCCCCCAGGTGGGAACTTAGGGCTCAAGACAAAATGTCTAAATTCTGTGTTACTTGAGAGGACTGGGGAGCTGGTCTGCATGTGGGCCTCCTTGGGGCTGCAGCCAGAGCACAGAATGTG
Organism: Callorhinus ursinus; assembly: GCF_003265705.2. Lineage (NCBI taxonomy): Eukaryota > Metazoa > Chordata > Mammalia > Carnivora > Otariidae > Callorhinus > Callorhinus ursinus. Next base: position 6,278,213 of record NW_027397111.1, on the reverse strand, counting down.
TCAGGAGGACAGCCGGTGGAGCTCAGAGTCAAGCAGAAAGCCAAGGTCCAAAACGAGGGACGCGAGTGACTATCTGTAGAGGCTGGAAGAAAGGTCAAAACCGGGGAGTAGAGGCATAAATCTGGGAGCCGGGGAGGCAAGGGCTGGCATGGTGGGCACAGAGATGATGAAGAAGCTCTAGACCAACCACCTGCAACAGATCCAGTGTTTGCTACTGGCTTTTATGGATCCTCAAAAGCGGAACCACTGGGTGGGACAGATGTCACCCTCATGGCTGACTTGTGTGGGAAGCAACTGCTTCTTCTTTCCTAGTCTCGCCTTTACATAATCGTGTTAGGACAATCTGTGTTCTTCTACCTTTCTCTAAGCTAGTGAGAGATAATCATTATTAGAATTTTTTTTTTCTGAAGAGAGGTCATAATTGAATTTGTCTGCCTTTGTTCATTTCCCCCCATTTTCCCCTCTTACTCAACACTTCCTTCAAGGTGACCCTGTCAAGGACCTTCTTTTCACCCACCCCCCAGGAGCAGCCTCAGTCCTAAGCAGGGACTTAGGAATGCAGAGTTCTAGCCCTTTGCCTCTCATGGACCAGTTGCGTGACCTTGAGTGTGCCACTCACCCGCCGGGGGCAGTTTAAGTCATTTTTAAGAACCTCCCAGCTCCCCGCTCTTCTGGGATGCCGCAAGTCTCCCGCCTTTACCAATTAATCTCTAAACCACAAGGACCTCATCCGGAAATGCCATTCCAAATTCTCACTGGTGAGCAGGTGTCTGCCCACAGACCCCGCTCCCCAGATGCTACAGGCAATTTGGGAACTATATTTTTAAAATCACCACAGATGGGAAGACTAAACTGAAATGAGACTTATTTGAAAATGCTGCTTTTAGCATTTTAGCCCCATCGCTTCATCCCTCATTGCTTTTAGCTTTTCAGATGGCCGCTCCAAATAGCCCATGATCTTTCTGATTGCTCAACAAAGTCTCCTGGAGAAGAGCCTGGGATCCCTGCTGGCTCCACAGCCCCTCCTCCCTACCACCCGACAATTCTTGTTCTAGTCCATTGCGGGGCTATTGAGATCCTATATGATCAATGTTACGGCCTCTTTAACAGCCTCTGTTATCTGCATAAACATGGGCAGATTTGCTTTTTCATCGTGCCCTAGAGGTCTATAACAGCTTCTATTATCTTGCCTGCCATATCTGTCTGTAACTTTAATCTAGGTTCTTGGCTCTCTGGGTCCATCTGCATATGTCATCTTTTTATCCACACAGTAATGCTCTTCCTGCCTCTGTATTGCCATTTTCCTTTCCTGGAAACAATCTGTCTTCAGATAATATCCCCAGAATTGGGGCCATTTTCAATTCTAACAAGCTTGCCACTGGCTTGTTGAGTGATGTGCTTTCAGGGCACAGGACTTGTCCCTGGGGCTGGTCTTGTCTGCGGGGCAGCGTGGCAGTAGGCGAGCCTCAGGTTGGCAGGTGGTGAGTTGGGAGCTGGGGCAAGAAGCAGGCATAGCCCAGGGTGAAGGCGTGGGCAACTCAGGAGCCAGTGTGGATGGAATTAGGGCAGGAGGGACTTGCTGAGAACTGGGAGCCAGGAATTGAGTGGGGAAAGTCAGGGGTGAGGGTCTTGGTAGCTGGCTTGAATTCAGAAGCTGGGGGCTTAGAATCCAGGTCAGCCAAGCCCAAAGCCACACTGGGAGCCCAGGCAATGTGACAGCCCAGGACCCAAAGAGACTTCTGCTGGGGACCTTCATGAAACTCTGGAGCTAGACTACTTGGGTTGAAATTCTGGCTATCCCTTACAGCTGAGTGACTTGGAACAAATTATGTAACTGCTCCTTACCTCAGTTTCCCCATCTGTAAGTTGGATGACTGTAATAGTATCTTCTTTATAGGGTTGTTTAAGTGAGTTAACACGTATATAGTTCTTAGAAGTGGCACTTGGCCCATAGTGGCATTAGATTTGACAATTTTCTTTAAATTTTTAAAGAAATTAAAGAAACAAGGCTACTTTGCTCATGGAGAATTCTGCCCCAAGGGTATGTAGCTTGTCATGCTACCGTGGGGTACAGTTCCCGCCCAGGGAAGGCTTGGCCTTCGTGTGCTACTTCTAGCTCTTGCTGTCTCCATGTGCTTATTGGTGGGATAATTAGACAACTGTCCCTTTGTATTTTTAAGTCCCCCTGGAAACACAGAAAACAAACATGGCCTAGTTCTGCAATGACCGGAGTGTGGGTCTGGCACTAGTAAGTCCTGGGTTCAAATCCCCATTCTTCTATTCACTTGTCACATGACACCTGGCAAGTTTTAACGTTATGGACTCTTGGTTTCCTCATCTACACAATGGAGGAGCCAACATCTATCTCACAGAATGAATTCAAGGTTCAAGATAAAGTGTGTAAAGCATGTGACTCAATGCTCTTTTCCTCTTTTCCCAAAGCCCACTTGTCAGCCAGGGATACAGTCTCGTCCGAGGGCTCCGCTGGGGTGGGGCAGGGGGACTGGCTTCCAAGCCCACTCCCAGGCTGTTGGAGGGATTCAGCTCCCTATGAATGGGTGGACTGAGGGTTATTACCAGCTGGCTGTTGGCCAGAAGCCACCCTCACTTCCTTGCCACGTGGGCTTCTCCATAGGACAGCTCGGAATATGGCAGCTGGCTTCCTGCAGAGTGAGCAAGCAAGAGAGCAATAGCGGGTGAAGGAGACGGAAGCCAGGGGCTTGCAACCTAACATCCGAAGTTATATCCCATCACTGTTCTTAGCAACACCCTCAAGAGGTGGGGGCTGGAGTTACACAAGGGCCTGAATACGAGGGGGTGGGGGGTCGCTGTGGCTGCTCACCACACTCTGAAACTGCTTCTCCCCCCACCCAGGTCCCTACACCTGTCCCCGCTCCAAAGGCACCATCAGCCACAACCTCTGAGTCATTTTTCACTTTTACCCCCACCCACCCTCAACCAGAGACCCATCCCACAGGCACTGAGCCTTTCAGCCTTTAAGCAAAAGATTTAACTTAATAGAGGCTCTTAATATAGTAATTTCACTTTCTCACTTGAAGATTTCTCTTTTTTTTTTTTTTTTCCCCCTGGGATCCCTTTATAGTTTTCATTTCTTTAAACAGAGCCAGGGCAGCGCTTCCCTCCACCCATCTCCAAGAAACTGTAGTAGCTAAATTCTGTCTTAAGCATGTGTCTTACTACAGGATACTTGAATTCTTCCTTTATCTTGTATTCAGGAAACTTCTAACTCCAGTCCTGTTTAAACATTGCCTTTGGCATGGCTCAGATGGCAGGGTGTGTTTGCTTCTGTGGGGACGGATTAGCCCTGCCATTCACTGCAAAGCTGAGACACATCTGCTTAGGGCTTGCTGATTTTTCCCACTAGGATTCATGTCAGGCTTCAGTAGCAGCCAGGCTGAGAAGCAAAGAGCGGAAAAAAGGCTGAGCTAGGAGAGCTGATCGCAAAGCGGGAGCAGCCTTAAGAAAAGGCAGAGGAGTGAGGGATGCAGATGGACAGAGGAGGCCTGTAAGCAATTAGTCTTGGGGCTCAGCAAGGAACCCCAGAGCTACCTATCTGTGCCACAAACCTAAATCTAAGCCAGGAGCCAGAGTTTAAAAGAGGTCAGAAGCAGCAGTAAAATCAGTAGCTGCAATAATCCTAGAGACTTAATAAAATATTGAGAGGTAGGTACTGGTGTTAAAGGGAATGTGAGGCACAGAGGTGTAGCAGTTTGCTCAAGGTCACACAGCCTTGGAGTTCCATCATATCCACAAATGCCCCTTCTCCTGGCTGGGCCCTGGCCCTGGAAGGGGGAATCGGGGGAATCTAACCTCATCATTGCCCAGGTGTGAAACAGACCTAATGAGGAATGGGACTTGCCCAAGGTCACATAGCAAGGCAATGACTCGGAGTTGTCTTCTGTATCCTACACTATTTCTATTATGATGCTTGGCTTTTCACTTTAACAGACTGAATCCAATCCAGCAGCCTTTCCTGAGCTCCCGCCCGCCCTTGGCATTCTTATTTCAGTGCTCCTGACCTTCATCACTGCGGATGCCTTTTGTGTCATTTCCCCCTTCAGACTCCATGCTTTGCAAAGGCTTATCTACCATATACTCTTCCCTTGCAGATAATAATAAATTTGTTTTCACAGCTTTATTCATCAAAACCATATGTGTCTGCCAATCAGAGCTTCTGATCCATAAGAGATCATCATAGTTGGTATAAATATTGAGTTGATATAAATTGAAGCTTGTAGCTTCATTTAGTTTGGTGAGGAGGTTGCTGAGAAAAGCATGTGCAGATTCCAGGAGAAGCTTTAGCATTTTAAAAATAGCACACAGAGCTCTAAGACTGCTGTAACTGTGGAGGTAGACCAGGGCCCTGAGACCCCAGCTGACTGCAGAGCTCCAGGAGTCCTCTGCTAGAAGGTGCCTCAAGGTGACAGGTCCTCCAGACAGACACTGAACTGCCCCGTCCCTGGCTCCAGGGGCCTGTAGGAGGACTAGGGCAGAACCAGACGTCCTCTTGTTTAAGGGGAAACTGGCAGGGCTCTCGGCCCCGTGGCCCCTCTTATATGGCTTACCTTCCACCAATAAAGCTCCGTTCTTTTGATTCTTAAAGCAGATACACTTGGGGAGGCAGGCAAGTGGGCACAATTTAAACTGTGATCAGGGGGGACGCCTGGCTGGCTTAGTCCTGTGGAGCAGGCAACTCTTGATCTCAGGGTTGTGAGGTCAAGCCCCACATGGGGTATAGAGATTACCTAAGAATAAAATCTTAAAACAGAACAAAGCTGTGATTAGCTATTTACTCCAAGTTATCAGCTAAGCCCTTTATGGAGTTTACTGACAGCTCCTTAAAACAGATAATTGGGGGGGGGGTGTCTATGTGGCTCAGTTGGTTAGGCGTCTGCCTTTGCCTTGGGTCACCATCTCAGGGTCTTAGGATGGAGTCCCACTCCAGGCTCTCTGGTCAGCGGGGAGTCGGCTTCTCCCTTTGTGCTCCTGTGCGCCCTCTGTCTCTCAAATAAATAAATAAAATCTTAAAACAAACAGATAATTTGGGGTCCCAGCAAAGCCTCTGGGAGGTGGTGAGGGCCCAAGGTGACCTGGGAATGGTCCCCAGTTCTCCAGGCCCCGTGTCTGTGGGCATGACATATCCAGGCCTCACAAAGGGGTGGGCAACCAGGTCAGCTGCTGGCACCTCCATGCGGTTCCCCATTCCTAGCCTGGACATGCTGACATCACAGAGCAGCCTCCACTGGAGAGTTGGGGCCTGATGTGAGGTGGAGACACTGGGCTTTCCAAACCACACCGGGTTATTCCTTATGGGCTTTCCACAAAGCACACAGCTTCCAGTTCTGGTGGCAGCCTGAGGCTTTATCCAGCTTGCCTCCAAGATGCTGTTGGCGGGAGTATAGGCCTGGGGCTATGCCCAAACAAGGAGGCAGAAAACTAATCTCCACAGAGATGGGGGAGATAGAGGCGCCTGGGGAGCCTGGTGCTGTCTCCACTGTGGTCCTGTGTGCTGAGGCCCTTTTCCTGCCCAGCCTTCTGTAGACTTTCACTGCTCTCCCCACACTCTCCTAGGATCTTCCTCATGGACCTTGGGCATCATGAGGAGGTAAGACCCTCCAGGAGGGAGGCCATGGCCCACGCAGCTAGGTGGGAATGAGATGAAATTGGCCATGACCCAGCCCCAAGGGACCCCCTGTGGGGGCTGCACATTCCGAAGCTAGAAACCATATTATCTTTTTTTTTTCCCCCCAACAAAAAAGGTAGGACATGGCACATAAACCTTGCTTTCTTTGGTAGATCTATCTGTTATATAAATGTGCATTTAAAAGTATATATGTGTTTTAGTTATTTAATCTTTATTAAAGGGATCCTAAGGGATATGTAGGATCCTTTCAAATAAAATTTAAATTAAAACGCTTTAAAGGTTTTCATTTAATGATAGTGACTGGGAAACCTAAATGAGGGTTCAGGTTAAGAAAGTTGCTGGAACAATTTTGAGACAAGTCATTGAAAGTACATAAACAGATTAAATAACGAGTAAAAACCAAAATCCTTGCCTTTTAACAAACACCATAGAAAAGCACCAGTTTATCTCTAGACAGTCGGGTCTGAGATGCTCAACTGTTTAAAAAAAAGGTAGCATATTATAACAGGAAAACATAAATAACTAAAAAATAATAGTAATAAATAAAACAAACCCTATCGGAAAGAGGCTGATCCTAACCGAATTGTCAAAGAGCCTTCAGACTGAACTTATTACATGCATTTTCCCAGCAATTTTAAATGAGGTCAGGCTCCAGGGGGCCTGGAGACCTGGTTTGAGGGATATATCAACACCTATCAAGCCGTGAATCTGTGCCTTTACACCTCTAATTGTTTGGGTTTCTCCCAGTCCCCAAGGCAGTAATTCAAATGTCTTTGACTTCTTTTTTTTTTTTTTTTTAAGATTTTTTTTTTTTTACAGAGAGAGACACAGCGAGAGAGGGAACACAAGCAGGGGGAGTGGCAGAGGGAGAAGCAGGCTTCCCACTGAGCAGGGAGCCCGATGTGGGACTCGATCCCGGGACCCTGGGATCATGAGCTGAAGGCAGACGCTTAACGACTGAGCCACCCAGGTGCCCCAAATGTCTTTGACTTCTTAAGCCATCCTGATTTCCAGAAGCTCAAGCATTGCCTCTCTTTTCATGCCTAGAACCTGAAACTGGCTTCAACTGATTTTTTTTTCTCTTTTCTTTAAACTCCTAAAAATACTGCTTCTGGGCAAGCAGTGAGCCTGTGCCCTCCTTCAAACCAATTTGCAGGGCCAAGGGCAAGGTGGGAGATGCAGGAGGAATGGTCATGTCTGACCTGTGGAGGAGGACTGCCTTCAGAACTGGCGTTAGGAGCCCGTGGGCTGGGGTCAAAGGACCCCAAAGAAAGGAACCCCGCGTCTGTAGCTCTAAAGCTCTGACAATTCAAGCTGCCGCATTAAAGTCGGTATAAAGAGGTCAGAAAGGGCCTTTCTTCCCTTAAAACCTCAAGATTACTTTCTAAACTTCTCCCTGTTAAAGCCTGCTGGCTGTGGGAGGTGTCCTCAGGTGACTCTCACCAAACAGCCCAGACTCATTCTCTCCTCAGTAACATTGTCCTGACTTGGCGCTGATTGACATCAGTCTCGCTGCCCTGGACACAGCTGATTGGACAAGAGGGAAGCCACGCCCCCCGCCCAGGGGTCCTGCCATGAACCCCCGCCCCCCGCGAAGGTGTGGTCCGTTAGCATGACTCTCTGTTCAGTTGGAATACTGCATATTGAATAGTGATGAACCAACTCAATCAAAACTTCACTTTTGGAAAGAGTAAACAAGATACACACAATGGAGTGGAGTTTGCTTGAATTCAGGTTACATCCTGGATGATAATGAGCCGCAGTTCTGGTTCTCTACAAGACGGCCTGGTCCCAGAGTACATGCAGAGTCAGGACAATAACATCCCATGCTTCCTGGCTCTGTTAATTTCCTGGGGCTGCTGTAACTAATGAGCACAAATTTAGTGGCTTAAGACAACACAAATGTATTCTTTTACAATTTTGGAAGTTAGAAGTCTAAAATCAAAATGTCAAGGGGGAATGTATTTTTTTCTGAAGCTTCAGTAGAGAATTTATTTCCCTACCTTTTTTTTTTTTTTTTTTTTTTTTAGCTTGAGGATGCCTGCACTCTTTAGCTTGTGGCCCTTCCTCGACTCACTCCAATCTCTTGTTTCTGTCATCACGTTGCCTCCTACTGTGTCTTTGACCCTCCTGCCTCCGTTTTACAAGGACTCTTGAGATGACATTGGGCTCACCTGGACAACCCAGCACAATCTTCCCATCCCAAGATTCTTAATTTAATCACATCCACAGAGTCCCTTTTGCCATATAAGGGAACATTCACAGGCTCCAGGGATTGGGATATGGACACCTTTGGGGGGCCACTATTCAGCTACCACACCTGCTTTGCTGTCTAAACTTTCAACAAGTCTGCCTTTCTGGTAATCACCTATATAATTCTACACATTTGGGATTCAATACCTGCCCTGCCCTCAGCCCCTGGAAGGGGCAATGCAAGCGTCATGAGACTCCACCGTCCTTGGCAATAATTGGGGAAGAGCTGATCTATTTTCTGGTTGGTGACCTATTGATTAATGACCCATTGACTTACCATTACCAGCCAGTGACTTTCAGAGAATTTGGATGAGATTGCACAGGAACTGGAGCCAATTGGTAGAGGGCTATTTAAAACTCACAGCGATCTAGAATCAGGATTGAAGGCTGATTGATGTCCATGGAGGCAGGGGCATGCACAGTATGTGTAAGCAGAGGAAGAGAGTTGATCGGGATAAGAATCGAGTGGAGACAGAATGAGAGAGACCACGCGGCCTGAGTGAGACTGAGGTGTCCTCAGGTCTGGGCCCTGTGGGGTCTGGCTGTGCTTCCTATCCTGTCTAATGTCCTCCGTGCCACTGCAATAAACCTCATCTCTGTTCTTAAGCCAGAGTGGCATTTGATTCTTTGCAACAAAAATGGCTCCAAATAGAAGACTTACCTGCTTGAGTTCTTAAAGAGGTAACTTATACAACCCTTTAAACCAGAGGTCCTGTGTTCAGGAGGGGTTGTTGAAAATTCAAGAAGAGCAATGAGGAGGTGGGCTCTTGCCGCGGTGGTCTCCTTATATCCAAGATGCTTCAGCCCCTGTGCCCTGGCAGTCCTCACTCTGCACAGCTAGAACTAGCGAAGCTGTAAGGGCAGACTTGAGTTCTCCCACCCTGAACAGGACAAGGGGTGACTTGACAATGTTCTCCGGGTAGAGTTGCTGAGAAAACAACAACAACAATAACAGCAAAACTACTCTCGTGTTCCTACATTTACCATAGTACCTCAGTCGATAGGTCTGGATTTCTGCCTCAGTTTCCCTGTGCTGAACTCCATGTCCTTACCCTGAATTCTCCCTGCCCAACTCTCTCCCAGGTTTGGCTGTTAATTGCTTTACTCCTAGACATTGGTTGGGGCCAGGCTGTGACTGAGCCATCCCTCAGAATGTGACCGGGTGCCTTTTGCTGTCTGGAATCCTATTACCACACCTGCCTGGTACTGGCACCTGCTCCCACTGAGCCCAAACTCGCCACGTTTTCTGTGCATCACGATCTGTACCTTCCAACCCCCTGCCGGCTCCTCTTGGTCATGCCCCTGCTCTGCCAGGTCAGGGTCTCCTCTTGTTCCCCACCAGCACATGGGAGTGAGAGCCTGCTGCCTCTCTCCCTACCTACCCAAGAGAGGCCACCTCGAAAGCACCTGGGCAGCCCAGAACTGTGGGCTAATGAGTTCATTTCTGCTCAGCGGCATGCGTTTTGTGCAACAGAGTATTCATAGGGTCTCTGCTGCCTCCATGGCTTTGGTTGTCAGGGAAAAATGCTGAGGAGCTGGCTGGTGATTTAACTCTCTTTAATTTTTCTACCTCTAGGGAAACTGTCGAATTAATCAGAAGCCAGACCCCTCGACTCGGCTGCAACACGTGAGCGGTTGCTCTGGGTCTGTAGCTCCACCAGCTCAGCTGGGAGGTCTCGGGCACCCGGTCCTGTGGGACAAGGCCACCGGGGGTCCTGAGACCGTCGTTCCCATCCCCCTACTGCTCAGCCACAGGACCCAGAGCACACTGCGGGAAATCCTGCTTCTACATTCCCACGGGGAGCAACTCAGCTCTCAGATCACCCAGAAGCCACTCCTCCTTGGTCGGTCCCTGTCCCTGGTAGCTGTTTCTACTGTGGAGCCGGCATTGCTTCTCCTTAACTCTTGGGGTGCCAAACAAGACCTGGGAGTGTAGAGAGGACCCCGAGGTGCAATACATTGGTTTCCTAAGCCCTGAACACAGCGCTAAGAGGCCTGCAGTTGGCGCTGCAGCCCGAGGTGGCGTTCAGTCTGCAGGGTTTCCCAAGCTTATTTCGTCTTGGACGCTCTGGTATTAGAGCACTGATTAAGATCTCCCTCAAACAGTGTTCAGTGGAACACATGTAAGAAAATGTTATTCTATGATAAGATTTATCACACTGTATTGCAATGATTGATTTGCATGTCTGCCTTTCCCACCAGGCTATGATTTCCTAAAGGGCAAGAAATGTATCTTACTCATCTTTTTATCTCCAGCACCTAGCACAGTGCTCCTTTATGGAGTTGGTCCCCTACACAGCTCACGTCAAGGTCTCCGACAATCTCCATCTCATTCAAATCCCCGGTAACATTTGGCACGCCTTCCTTCTTCAAACACCTTTGTCTCTTGGCTCCTGTGACACCATACCCTCACGGTTTTCTTTCTCAATGCCAGCAACACCTTTGCAGTCCCCCTACAGAATCCTTCTCCCTACCTGTTAAAAAATACTGTAGTGCCCAGGGCTCCGTCCCTGAACAGTTCCTCTGCTCCAGCTACACTCTTTCCCTAAGTGATCTCGAGCATAAAGCACTTTCTAGAAGCTGGTGATTATCATGCATTTATCTCTCGATGTGATCTTGTTCTTGAGCTCTAGACTCCCATTTGACATCTCCTCTTGGATGTCAATATTTAACAAATCTCAAACAAAACTCTTGATTTTACCTAGCAAACCTGTTCATCTTCCAGTCCTTCCTACATTAGAAGTAGCATCATTAGCCACCTACTTCTCTTATCTCTGAAACTCTAAAAACCATCCCATTCCCTTCCCTTTCAATCCATCAGGACATTCTACTAGTCCTTCCTTTGTGATCATTTTGGATTATTGCTATTATTTTTATTATTAAGTATTCACTCCCCCCTCCTTTTCTCCCCACTCTCCTCCTTGATATTGGACTTGGTTAGGAGACTTGTTTTGGCCATTAGGATGTTAGCAACTGTGTCCAGAGCTGAGACCCTAACTGTATTTGAAAAATGTGGTTTGGCACTTACATCCTGTTGGTTATCAATATATTACCTCTCAGGCCAAATTCACTTTTCGTTGCCTGATCTATGGAAGTGGGTAAGGGCCTTTTCCATCTCTTGCCTTTACCAGCTGACATGTTAAGCTTTGTCACTAGAGGGCGCTGGAGGTGGCCGACTCCCTTTGCACACCTGCCCCCCAGCCTGCAATGCCCTGTTGCCCAGAGGGTGTTCCTACTTGTCTGACGACGGTGGCGCAGCTCTGGCTTAGCAACCCAGCAAACTTCTCTGCCATCACATTTCTCTTGAACTATTCCCATAGCCTCTTAACTCGACCCTTCTCTTCCATTCTTGCTACCCTGCAACATATCGTGATCCCAGCTGATTAATGATTAATGATGTTATCGTCCATGAAGTTTCAATATATGTCAGGTTCCGTTTAGACCCATTTATCCTATTCTAGTACATGCTCTGTCACTTACTTGGTTTGGAGCCCTTAAAACAATCTTTTACTTATGGTATCTTTATAAAATATCCTCATACCTCATAGGGCAGGTCTGCCTCTCTTCAACACATTTTTTTTCCAGCTACTCCCCCTGTTCACTCTTCCAGATAAATTTTAGAATCATTTTGTCCCATTCCCCCAAACCCTCCAATATTATAAATTCCTTTGGAAAAATGAACATCTTTATACTTTTGAGTTTTTCCATCTAAGAGATTGACACATCTAAATTTAGTTATCTTTTTTCATGACCTCAATAAAGCTTTCTGAGTTTCATTCTGTAGGCCCCGCACTTTCTTCGTGATGATTATTTGTAGACATTTTTATCTTTTGTTACTATTATGCACAGAATTCTTTATTTTTCTATTACAACCTTTAAATGATTACTGTTGTTATATAGAAAAGTTATTGATTTTTGCATGTTTGTTCTGCACTGAATTATTTTATTGAATTCTCCTTATTCTATGTGTTTTCATTAGATTTTCTTGAGTTTTGTGGAGTATGAAATCATATTGACTGTAAAAAATGATTTTTTTTTCTCCTCCTTTCCAATAATTTTACCTCATACTCATGTTTGGTATCTTATTATGCCAACCAGAACTTCTAGGACAATGTTACACAATAGTAGTATTCTGGAAAATGTTTGTATTCATATGCAAAAAATGAACATTTACCCTCTTCTCACTCATCTCTATAAAAGCTAACTCAATATGAATCATAGGCTCAAATGTAAGAGCTAAAACTATAAACATTTTAGAAGAAATCATAGGAAAAATAATCTTTGTGTCTTTGGGTTGGGCAATGATTTTTTAGGACACACAAAAAGCATGAAGCATAAAAGAAAAATTGCTAAATTAGACTTTATCAAAATCAAGACTTAAGCTATTTGCAAGCCACTCTTCAGAAAATGAAAAGTCAAGCCACAGACTGGGAGACGATATTCAAAACACAAATCTGATAGAGAACTTGTATTCGGAATAAATAAAGAAGCCTCATAGCTCAACAGAAATAAGAGAAACAGCTACATAAAAAATAAATAGATGAACAGTTTGAACAGATACTTCACCCAAAAAGATATTTTGGTGGCAAATAGATACAGACACGTGAAAAGATGCTCAACATTATCAGTTATTAGAGAAATAAAAATTAAAACCAAATAAACATACTACATCTACTAGTCAGCTAAAATGAAAAGACTGATAATGTCAAGTGCTAGTGCAGATAGGATGCAGAGCAAACATAATTCTCATGAAGTGTTGGTGGGAATGCCAAACAGTATAGCACTTTGGAAAACAGCTTGGTAGTTTCTCTGAAGTTAAATATTTACTTAATATGACCCAACAGCCCTATTCTTAGATATTTACCCCGTAAAAATAAACATATGTTTATTTGTTTTGTTTTGTTTTGTTTTAAACATATGTTTATACAAAAACCTTTACATAAGTGTTCGGAGAAGCTTTATGCATGATAATCTGAAACTGAAAACAACCCAATATATCTCGACCATTGAATTGATAAACAAATTCTGGCACATATATACAATGGAATACTGCTCATGCAGCCACATGGATGGATCACAAAAGCAGTAGGCTAAGGGAAAGAAGCAGGCCACCAAACGCTACCACGTGATTTTATTATATGACATTCCTGAAGAGGCCAAACTACAGGGACAAATCAGAAGAATGGTTGCCAGGGTTGGGGTTAGGGAGAGAATTAGCTCTAAGGTTGCTTAAGGGAACTTTTTGGGGTGATGGAAATAGTTTATATTTTGTTTTTGTTTTTTTTTAATATTTTATTTATTTATTCATGAGAGACAGAGGGAGAGAGAGAGAGAGAGAGAGAGAGAGAGAGAGAGAGAAGCAGAGGGAGAAGCAGGCTCCCAAGGAGCAGGGAGCCCGATGCAGCACTCGATCCCAGGACCCTGGGATCATGACCTGAGCCGAAGGCAGACGCTTTTTATCTCCAGCACCTAGTACAGTGCTCCTTTATGGAGTTGGTCCCCTACACAGCTCACGTCAAGGTCTCCGACAGTCTCCATCTCATTCAGATCCCTGGTAACATTTGGCACTCCTTCCTTCTTCAAACACCTTTGTCTCTTGGCTCCTGTGACACCATATCCTCACGGTTTTCTTTCTCAATGCCAGCAACACCTTTGCAGTCCCCCTACAGAATCCTTTGCAGTCCCCCCTAGAGAATCCTTAATCATCTGAGCCACCCAGGCGCCCAACAGTTTATATTTTGAATGTTATGGTGCTTAAATAACTGTTTAGATTTGCTAAAACTCATCAAATTGTACATTTTATTTATTTATTTATTTATTTATTTTATTATTTTTTTAAAGATTTTATTTACTTATTTATTTGAGAGAGCGAGAATGAGAGAGAGAGAGAGCACATGAGAGGGGGGAGCATCAGAGGGAGAAGCAGACTCCCCGCTGAGCAGTGAGCCTGATGCGGGACTCGATCCTGGGACTCCAGGATCATGACCTGAGCTGAAGGCAGTCGCTTAACCAACTGAGCCACCCAGGCGCCCTTATTTATTTATTTTAAAGATTTTATTTATTTATTTGACAGAGAGACACAGCAAGAGAGGGAACACAAGCAGGGGGAGTGGGAGAGGGAGAAGCAGGCTTCCCACGGAGCAGGGAGTCCGATGCGGGGCTCGATCCCAGGACCCTGGGATCATGACCTGAGCCGAAGGCAGACACTTAACAACTGAGCCACCCAGGCGCCACTAAATTGTACATTTTAAAGGGGTAAATTTTAGCATATGCACATTGCACCTCAACAAATAATGACTTTTAAAAAAGACATGGATACAGAGGCAAAAAAATAGTATTAGCTATAGCCTTCATTTTACTCTTTTTTTAAAAGATTTATTTATTTATTTATTTTAGAGAGAGTGCTGGTATTTTCTCCATTTCTATAGTTGGAGGTAGCTCTGTCTCTCACCAAAACTCAGAAGGTGAGGAATTTCCCAAACACAGGCAGAGGGTTCAGATGTGGAGTGTTATCCCACTAAAGCCCCCCCCCCCCCCCCCCCCCCCCCACAAATGTCCACTTATCCCATCTAATTCCTGGTATTTTAGAGAATGTCCCCTTTTGGAATTGATGTTGAATTTTCATAAATGATCTTCCTGTTCCTAGTGAGATAATCATATGGTTTCTCTTATTTGACCCATTGATGTGTTCTATAAACAGATTTACTAATATTAAAACAGTTTTGCATTCTTTGGGTAAATTCTACTTGGTTGTGGGAAATTATTCTTTTAATATACCGTTGAATTCAATTTGCTGGCATTTTGTCTATAATTTTCACATCTATATTCATGAGTGAGATGGGTCCTGTTTTCTTTTATTTTAGGCTATCTCTTTGTCAGCTTCAAGGACATTCTGGACTCTTCCTCTCAGGGATTTCAAGACCCCTGTTTGGGATTTGAGCCCTGAAACCTTTTTCATAAACCATAGGCTTTATGACAGCTCACATGGCTCATCAAGTGTTAGGAAATTACAGGCATAGATACAGATATGATGAGAAAGTCCAGATGCCTAAGGCATCCCTTAAATTACTCTGGGACATTTACTGAGGGCCGACCATGTGTCAGCTGCTGAATTATTTAACCTGAAGCTTAAATAAGCTTCTCCTCTGTGGGTAGGATTCAGATGACATGGGAGAATCATCTGGAAATAAGAGAATGTGAGAGGAGATGCAAGGCCATCTCATCTACCTATGTGTTTTGGTGGGGGAAATGAAGCCCAGGAAAGGGCAGAGTGCTGCCCAAAGTACATTCCCCTGGTTTTCCTGACTCTGTCCCTTGTTCTTTCAAAGACTCTACTTCTTCACAGACAAGGCAGGCAAAAACAGGTTCAGGCCCTGGTGAAAACATTCTCACTAGCAAGGGCAGACAAGCTAAAAGCCTAGCACAGTTGGTATTGATAGGCTACATGGTTAGGCCCCAGGCCCCCTTCCAGGCTGCTGCCAGCCGGCCCACCCATGCTAGTCCTGTCCAAAGATAAGGCCAAGGAGCATCAAATACAGTCCTGAGGTTAAGCAAGGGTTAGGAGTCGGGCTGCCCAGGGTCATACGCTGCATCCACCTTATAGTAGCTGTGAGAGCTGGGATTCTGACACCTTAGTCCCTCATCTGTAAAATGGGATATGAGAGTGCTTACAGTCAAACCTGTCCTGGGCTCAGAGCAAGCACTTGGTGATTTCTAGAAAGAGCCTGCTCTTGGGGTACCTGGGTGGCTCAGTCAGTTAAATGTCTGCTTTTGGCTCAGGTCATGAACCCAGGGCCCTGCTCAGTGGGGGAGCCTGCTTCTTCCTCTCCTGCTCCCCTTGCTTGTGCTCTCTGTCAAATAAATAAGTAAAATCTTAATAAATACATAAATAAATAAGGAGTCTGCTCTGTGCCACGCCTGTGCCTGATAGTGAGGCTTACAGAGATAACTCGTACTCAAAACAGTGTGTTATTGTAGTGTCAACATCTGTTCAAAATATGGGACTTTTTGCTCACAGCAATGGCACCTTTAGAAAACTGTATCTTTGCCTTTTCTCCTGAAGCTCCTGAAGTATTTAACAGACCCAAAAGATCTCTGAATAATGATCAGAAAATGATCACCCTCCTCTCCAGGTTCTTTGATTTTTGTGGAGTTGCTCTGGTGACCTCCCACCCGTGTTGCCCGTCCTGCTGCTCACGGCCCAGGGACTCTCTGGCAGCTAGTAGCCAGTGCCCAGAGGCTGAAGTCCCGGGCTGACTCCCTACAAACGTCTCCTAGCCACTCGGACCCCTATTCCCGCTTTAGGAAGGCATCCCCTGGTCTGGACGCTCACCCTACTCCTGCACACTCATGTGGTGCCTGGGAGCTCGGCTGTGCTCTCCAGGTCCGTGGCTATTGCCCAATTCACGGCACAGGTGTCGCCACAGCTTTGCTTGGGTCTGCACCTTGCATCTATGTCCCCGGCTCTAGCATCCCCATGGTCTGTCCCTTGTTTTCAGATCTTTTTAGAACACTTAACAGACCAGGGGCTGATGCCGTTCCATAGCAGAGTTCTGCAGACAGTGTGAGTGCCTAACAGCGTTGGCCTGGAGAGGGCAGATGCCACAGGAGAGAGAAGGTCTGCTGATGGCACTTCCAGAGACACTCTGTGGCCTGAGCTCACAGAGCTCTGCTTTTACCTTGACTGTCACAGACTCACTGAGTAACCTCGGGTGAGTCTGTTTCCCACTCTGGGTCTTGGTTTCCTCTTTTGTGCGGTGAAAAGCCTTCCTCCAGCCCTGATCTCCCTGGTCTAGTGGGCGTTAGAGTGGGGTAAGTGAAGTCACAGGTCTTTGGACAGTATAAAGCTGGACAGGAAGGCAGTCTTATGGGTAAGGTGTTTCATTGGCATCCAATACAAGAAGACATCTTTATCAACCTTCACTGGTTACCAGGAATAGAAACAGTCTGAACACCACTTCAAGGAAGGGCTACAGGGGAACCCCTCTCCCAGGAGAGGAACTCCAGCCGGGCTTCACAGGGACCAACGTCATCGGAGACCGGGCTCTCTGTCTCTGGCTGGGAGCGTGTGCCTCTCTCCTCTCCATAAACCAGGTCTTTCTCCAACGCTCATAGTTGGTTCTCCCAAAATTCTCCCAGTCACAGTGCCCCATACCATGGAGCAAATTCTCTCCTTGTGGCCTAAGTCCCAGCCTGGTGGGGGTGTCCCCTCTTAGACCAATCTGGACTATGTGTTGAGTAGGACCCCATGTCACCAAGAACTGACATCAGCGTATGGCAGGGCAGGCTCTCTGAGAGGGAGAGGCTAGCCCATGCTTGCTGGAGCTCAGGATATTTCATTTTACAAATAAAGCAAATCAGGGAGTCAAAATGATGGGGGCACTGTCACTGCAAGAAGGGCCTCCCAACCCATAACATAGGACTGTCCCCCTGGCAGCCCTCCCGCCCTTCTCTGTTTCAGACCCAGACAAGTGTTTGTTCCAGTGGCCCTGTTCTGTAATAGAGAGACAGAAATCTAAGGGCCGTCCCCCTGTAGCCAGGCTGGACATGCTGGGAACCTAACGTGGGTGGGAAGGGCTGCCTTCCGTGGTGGAGCCTCTGAAGCAGGGCCTGCGGGCCAAGATGGAGCAGCGTCGTGTTCCAGGGGGCACCTGGGCTGACGTCTCTGCTCACAGCTCACTAGAGCTGGGCCGGCCACTCACCGCCACTCACCGCACGTCAGCACTAGGAGGCACCCCCGGGGACACACCTCCTGCCTCCCACTCTCCAACTCCATGGATGGTGGCAGACATATCCCATACCCACACCCTCCTGGCTGCACCAGGAAAAGGAACGTTTATTTTGAGAAATGGTGCTAGGCTCCCAGGATATAATGGTGAGCACACAGGCCATGTTTCCACCCCGAGGACGCTTGTGGCCTGAGCAGAAGGCAGACAAATCCGCCCTGTGTGAGGGTTCACACTGTGAGCAAGGAAAGGACAGGGATCATGACTGCATGGGAGGGCACTGGAGCTTGTGGGGCGTGGGGCCCCCCAGGACACCTCCCTGAGGAAGGACGCGGGGGCTGAGGCCTGCCGGGGGCATTAGGATGATCGCTAACATTTCTGAGCACTCACCGTGTGCCTGGCGCTGTGCGCTACACGCGGTACCTCATGTTCTCCTGCAGCGCTCCTGCTGTGACTGCCGCCATTTTACAGACGAGAAGACTGAGATGTGGCCCGCTTGAGTAAGCTGCCCAAAGCTACATGGGTTAAAAAAGAAAAAAAAAAGTGCCGTAGCTGGAAACTGGAAGCCTGAGGGTCTGACTGCAGGTCCTGCGTTTGTGTGGAACCCCTAACCACAGCTGACTTTTGCAGGTGGGGGAATATCAGCAGGGAAGCCCCCCCCCCGGGGGGGGGGGGGGGGGGGAGGGGAGGGAGGCCAGCCTGCTTGCAGCGCAGTGAGTGAGGCCCAGCTGGGAGCAGGCTGAGGCCTGAGGCCCTGTAGGGCTTTGGGGCCCACATTAGGAAGTTTATTCTTTATCTAGAACATAATAGGTAAGAGGACACTGAATAAATTTAAGAACAGAGAACGCATGATCAACTGTATTTTTTTAAAAGATGATTCTGTGGGGCGCCTGGCTGGCTCAGTCCGTTAAGCGTCTGCCTTTCGCTCAGGTCATGATCCCAGGGTCCTGGGATCGATTCCCACATCCGGCTCCCTGCTCAGTGGGGAGCCTGCTTCTCCCTCTGCCTGCTGCTCCCCCAAGCCTGCTCTCTCCCCCACTCTATCTCAAATAAATAAATAAAATCTAAAAAAAAGAGATGAGTCTGTGTGCAGAAAGGAGAGCAGATTGAAGGGGCAGGGGAAGATGTGAGGAGACAGTCAGGGCCACTGCAGGGCCCCAGAGAAGGGGCCTGAGGCAAGAGGCAGCGAAGAGAGACATGGGAGGGGGACAGGAACATTCTCTAGGAGGTGAAATTGATGGTGGTTGGTGAAGAGGGCGCTGCAGGAGAGAGAGGTGTTAAGAGGTCGCCTCAGATCCTGGCCTGTACCACTAGATGGAGAGAGGGGCCAGTCACTGAGATGGAAGACACTGGACGGATGTGCTTATTTTCTGCATTTGCCCACACCTGTGTGTAAATGTGGCTCTCAAATTCTAAGGATATTTAAGAAGAGCCATGCGTAAGAGCGTGCTGTGATGCCTCTGGGAAATGACAAAATGGCAGCCTTGTCCTTCCTGCCTCTGCTGGGCCTTGTACTGTCACCTTGAGGGGGGCGCCCGAGCCCACAGTCAGCAGAGTAGAGGGAATGGGTTCTCGGCGCCCTTTCCAGGGGCAAAGTCTCAGCTCCGGCTTTCCAAGCTCACTTTGCAGGAAGTTCATAGTGTGTCCTAGAACATGCCAAAGCCAGGTTTTCCCAGGGAAGCCTGAGTACGGGGGACACCCACGGAACAATTTCACATGGCAGGTGTGAAGCCATACAACAGAAAATCCCAGGGCAGCACTGCTCCTGGAGCTGGGAGGAGATTTGGAAGTAGAGGCCCCGGAAGCAGTCACCAAGTGCACAGCCCTCCGGGAACAGGGAGCATCCTCCGCCTCCCCCCAGCACACACCGGTGGGAGTCATGGCACCTAAAACCCCCTCCTCTCGCAGATGCTGGGTGCTCTCCTCCCGGGCCAGGCATTTAGTGAAACAGGTTTACTGGACACGGTGGCGCCTGTCCCGAAGCCCCTTTGGGACCCAGGCACGCGTCCCTCCAGCTGCTAGGAGTGGAGGCTGCGGACGGCTCACAGCCTGGACCCTCCTGAAAAAACGGCCCTCCACCTCCTCACTGCTGTTCCCAGGGCCCTGTGTGCTTCCTGAGGCAGCCGGGATTCCAGGCAACCCCGAAGCCCACAGCCACCCCTCCCCAGCCCCCTCCCATCCCCCCACCCCCATGGGGAGCTGTTGTTCAGCTTCTCCCTTGGCCCCATCCTGTTTCCCTCATTCAGACACTATGCCAGATAAACCTGCATTTCCACCCCCCTCTCAGAATCTGTCTTCAGGGGGGTCTGACTTACCGCACCCATGGCCTTGTAACGCCTCATCTTGGCTTGTCCACGTAAAAGAATTCCCTTGCCCTGTGCTTCCCAATGGGCTGGGTCCCGAGGGAGATTCTCGCAAGATTTTGGAGGGCGACCGGGAGGCCGAGGCCCTCTCCTAGCACTGTGGCTGATGTGCTGACTCAGCTCCTTGCAGGAAGCAGCAGCTGGGCCAGGTGTGTGAATTTAGCTTAGCGACGAGGGGCTCAGCCTCTGCATGGCCTCCACCAAGGTCAGGGGCAACAAGAACGGACACAGGTTCCAGGCTGTCCTTGTGGGGTCCTTGCTTGTGCCTGTGGGGCTCCAGCCTGCTGGTGGTCTTTGCTTCCTGACTGCCCTGCGGACTGGAGGCCCCAGTGTCAGATGCCGAGACATCCGTACAGGGGCCATTTACTCCATTCCCACAATGCATGGGTCAGGTCCCTGCAATACATCCCCTTGATATACCCATCTCTTTTTCTAGAGATCTCCTACCCGTTCTGCTTCACCGGTCCCATCTGGACTGACACAGACGCGCATTCTAATTAGGGGAAAGTTGAAGCTGCTGCACAGATGAGTGCAGAGGCAAAGAGGGTCGGGATTAGCTAGAATAATGGCTGCACCACTGGCAATGTCTGCTCTTTGAAGAAAGAAACGTGAGCGGTTGGGATGTCTACCCTGGTGCTAGGATAGGGGAGACAGGCTGTCCCCACCCAGACGGGCATGTGGAGCAGGTGGGCAGGGCTAGAGAGACAGGCTCGGTCGGTGTTGGAGGAGACCTTGCCCCAGCCTCCTGGTTTAGGGCAGTACCGGCGTCTAACAGGCAGGGGCCGCTAGTAAAATCTTTACCTGGCCACTGCACAGAGTTATGCCGGCGCTGTTGCTGGATGTGTGTACATATGCAAACAATGCGGGTCATCCATAGGTGGCCTCACTTCTTCCCAGCATCTTTTGTGTGTGTGTGTGTGTGTGTGTGTGTGTGTGTGTGTGCGCGTGTGTTCCATAAAAGGCTGAGTTTGAATGCCCCTGCTGACAGGTGCAGTACTCAGGTGTGGCTGATCAGGTGAGCTCCATCCTACACAGATTCAGGTCCATGCTGAGACTTTTCTTGAGGGATCTCCTTATCTAAGGGCATCTGTTTTCAAGACATTTTCTTTCCATGTTCTTTCAGGAAACAGTCTTTTACTTTCCACCCTTTGAGTGTTGCCCCTCAGAGTTTCCGGAGCTGGGAGTGATTCACCTGACACGGAAGGGTGAATGAGAATGTAGGCGTAAGGAGGCAGGGACAGAGCAGAGGGTTACCAGCTGAGTCATAACAGAGGATAAAGAGTAATAGCAACAAAAGGGAATAGGAAAAAGGAGATTTATTAGCCATGCTTGAAAACATGTTGGTCCCAGAGTAGAATTCTTAACCGATTCTATGATTTTCATACATATTTTATCTGCAAAGCTGGAGAAGGCCTGTAAGAAGGGCTGTAAGACCCCAGAGCAGTTTACCTTTCAGTTCTGCTGTCCTTAGAAGACCCACCCTTGGGCTCTCTAGCTCTAGGGCCTTAACTAGGTTCCCTGTTGCCTTCTCCCCAAACCTCCCCTTCCTCTGAATGGTGGCTTAAGCAGAGAGGAGCCCGTTCTCTTGGAAGGGATGCATTGCTTGGAGGTTGCTCAGGGGAGGAGCCTCCTGAGATCAGGAACAGGAGCGGTGCCTCCTGAGGACGGGGCCAGGAGAGTGGAGCCTCCTGAGGACGGGGCCAGGAGAGAGGAGCCTCCTGAGGACGGGGCCAGGAG
>NW_027397111.1:6243712-6256460 GCF_003265705.2 Callorhinus ursinus | reverse complement strand
GAGGACGGGGCCAGGAGAGAGGAGCCTCCTGAGGACGGGGCCAGGAGGCCTTTCTTTTTCTGTTGAACTCCTTCAACTATTAGTGTATTTGCCAACTTTGGCTGGCTAAAAAACGACCTCCCCTAAGATTTTCACATCCCAATCCCCCAAACCTGTGAATGTTACCTTCTATGGCCAAAAGGGGCCATTGCAGATGGGATGAAGTTAAGGATCTTGAGTTGGGGAGGTCATCCTGCATTACTGGGTGGGCCTGAGTGCAATCACACATATCCTTATGACAGGGAAGCAGAGGGAGACTTGAAGTACACAGAGAAGATGATTTGAAATCAGAGCAGAGACTTGACGCTGCAGGCCCTTGGGACTGGAGTGATGTGGTCACAGACCAAGGAATGCCGCAGCCACTGGAACCTGGAAGAGGATTGTCCCCGGGCCTCTGAGGGACAATATGGCTCTGCCAACACCTTAATTCCAGGGCCATGATATTGATTTTGGACTTCTGAGCTCCAAAACTGTGAGAGAATACATTTCTCTTTTCTTAAGACACCAAACTGGTGGCTAATTTGTTACGGCAGCCATGAGAAACGAAGACACAGGCCCTTCAAGTGTTTGCCCTGCAATGTCGGCTTTGTAAGTGCTGGGAGAGTGGGGGCCTCTAGAGCAATGGTGGAGGAAGGATAGGCAAGGCTTGGGTGCACAGTCAGCCCCTGGGCAGGTGGGCTGGTGGGAGGGAACCTCATTCAGACACAGAAGAGGATCACCAGGTGCAGTGAGGCAGTGTGCTCCAGAGGCTGTGCACTCAGACAAACTTAGGTTTATTTCCTGGTTTTGCTTCTGATCTATTATCTGATTTTTGGCACATTACTTAACGTTTTTGAGTTTCCTTCTCCGTCGAACAGGAAAAATAATACATAGCCTCCTGGCTCTTGGAAGAATTTAATGAGATGAGGCTAGTTAAAAATAGTGCACAGCACCCAGCACATTTAAATGCTCCATAAGAGAGAACTCAAGTGTGGGATTCAGGCGTGGTTCCGGCAATCCTTAACTCCGGGAGGATAAATCCCTCCGGTCAGGCAGGGTGCAGCCAGCATCAGGATGGGTCTGTGTGGGGGCAGAAACAGTGCTCAGGGATCTGGGGTGGGGAAGGAAGGTGGCCAAAGCCGGGCAGATTCTAGGCCGCAGTCCCCAAAGATCCCCCAGGGTACCGGGCATTAGGAGTACCTCCTTTGTGGGACTCAGTGCACAATGAAAACATTGGGCCCCTGGTTCAGGCTATTATGAATTTCAAGACAGCAATGAAGAGCATTAAATATATGGGGCCTTTCTGAGCAAGGGGCCCTGGAGACAGCAGAGCTTGCCCACCCATGAAAGCAGCTCTGCTCACTTTGGGGGAATTAAAGATAAAGTCCAGTCCTGTTACCCGGACCAGGCCAGGCTGAGCTGGGGAGTGTCCTGCTGAGCCCGGAGGCAGAGCTTCCTGCTCAACTCTGCTGTGGATGAGAATCGCGGGGGGATGGTTAATAGGTTAATAGGCAGATTCTGACTCGGGAAGTCTGCAGTGGGGCCTGAGAGTCTGCATCTCTCACTAGCTCCCTGGGATGCCTGATGCTGCCAGTCCTCAGGCCACCCTTTGAGTAGCAAGATCCCAAGAGACACCTGAGGTCCCATCCACGTGGGTGTTGGGAACCTGGCCATCAGCTTTTCTTTTCCTCTCAGCTTCTCAAGCTACTAATCTTATCTTCAGGGACATGGCACTTCTATTCTGAACCAATGGGAGGACTCCTGAATGTTATTCCAGGAGTCAGGCTGGGTTTGAGTCCAAGATAGGAAATTGAGATCTGATAAGAGGGATTGTCTGTTTCAGTCCTGTTACTGATAACAATAACAGCAACAATAAAAGTAACATTACCTAGTAGTGTCTATTTACTGAATATAAACCATGGGCTAGAAATAGTACTAAGCACTTTACAGGCCTTGTCTTTTTACATGGTTTATAACTGCATCTAGTTAGAAGTTATTCATAATAATAGCTAAAACACATGTGCAAGGCCCTATTACAGAGGGTTGTGTTATTTTTAACTTATTTAAAGTCATACAAAATTTTTACTATTGATTTTCATGCATTGTCTGGCATGACTTCTAACATCCCTGTGGTAGGCATATTATTATGCCCATTTTACAAATGTGGAAACTGAGAAATGTTCAGTTCCTTGCCCATATCTGTTTGACTCCAAAGTGCATGCTCCCAAACACCCTCAAGTAGTTTGTCCTTGTGGTAAATCAACTGGAACAGGTTGAGTGTTGGCCATCACTAAATACTGTCCAAGGTGTGCACATAGGTGATAATTTATTGGATCATCACAGGCACCCTGTGAAGCAGTGCTGGATAAAGAGATGGAGGCCTGGGGATGTTCAGGGACTGGTCCATGTTCACAGCCAGTCAGTGGGAGATGTGAGGCCCAGGGCACTCAGACTCCGTGGGTGCCTCACTGTTTCTCCATTGGAGGGATGATGGGAAGGAGAGTGACCCCCTCTCTCTGGCACACTGTCCTGTTTGAGCCCCGTGCAATTGCTCACAGTGCCCTCTAACTGCCTTGTTAGGGGGATTAAGTGAGTAATCCATGGAGACCTCCGAGAAGAGAGCCTGGCTCTTCCTCCTATTGATAGGTCTCATCTCTCTGCAAAGAGCTCTCACCTCAGGATGTTGTGTGGGACTAACAGTGGGTCCCCTTGAGCCGAGGGGCTGGGGCTTCCTGTCTGAGCAACTGGCAGCTTTCGCCATGTTAGCTGGGCCTCCATCCTTCTCCAGAGCTTAACATTTTGGGAAGCAGCTCATGATTGAGACTCTTTTTCCCCATCCATATAAAGCATATGTAACCTTCAAAGAAAGTGACACCGATTTTCTCTCCAAATGTTATAGAAAAACAGCTCACATTGGGGTCAGAAGGTGTTGACTCTGGTCCAAGCTTTGCCATTGGGTAGCTGTGTGATTTTGGGAATACCACTAAAAGTCTCTGGGCCATGGCTTTCCTGTCCAAAGAATGGAGCCAAGGCCCCTCCCCTCAAGGAGCTCCATTCTGGTGCAGAGGAACACGCCGGCAGAGGGATGCATCATCTACTAGCTATATTTGGCTATGACATTCTAGAATTACCCCCATTCTCACCCGTGGATCCTACCGACAATATTGTGAACAGGGAAGAAATAAATATGTCTGTTGCTAGCCCTGCTCTTTTACCAGGTACCTTCTTTTCCAGTTAAAGAAAAATTCCACTAGAAGACAAAGTTCTGAACCACTGTCTTAGTGTGGCAACCGTCTTCAACAAGGTCCTCTTACTTGTCAAAGTCCAGTGGCTTCCGAAGTTCAGATCCAACGATATTAGACATGACCTTGAGTTTCTTCAGGTTGGTGAAAACAAAGCCATTCTGAGGTCACCTCTCCTATTCTCCCAGCTCACCTGTACCCTTTTCCAGGAGGCCTCTGGCTGGTACTTCAAATAAGCAGGCCTAGAGGCTTATGTCTCAGTAATTCAACAACTACAGCAGCTGGTTCTTTTCCCTCAAGATTTAATACTTGTCATTTATCTGTGTCAAAACTGCAAAGGAGCAAGTTTCCAAGACAGATTTATTATGTGTGCTGAGTGTCTCAGGTGCAGCGGTGCATAGAGATGGGCTGAATTCCATATTTTCCCCGGGTTTTTGTTCTACAAAAATAGCCACTTTTACTTTGCATTCAGACAAGTGAGAAATATACAGTCCTGAGCTGTGAGTCACCATGGGGCACTCACAGAAAGTAACATTATTATGGGACTGGCTTCTAGCTATTGGTTTCGGGGTCAGCTGCCAGGCTCGCACATGCATTGGCTTATGCAAAGGACAGGGTGTAACCAGAACTGGCTACATAATTTGTGAGGCTCCGTGCAAAATGAAAAGGCAGGGCCTCAAGGTTAAAAAGCAGGAACAAAGTGCTGCTATAGATAAAGCTTTTTCCTTTCGTAGGCTGTCTCTCTCTGACTTGTCATGGTGTTTTTCATTTACTGTTTAATGTTAGTCTAAGAAAAATTAAAATTTTCACTTATTAGCATGAATTTTACTGTTCATCTTTATATTGCGCAATGCAAATTGAAATGCAAATAGGAGAGCATATAACTCTTGGGTGGAATCAACAAAATTATACAATTCATACTTTGTGTCTCCTCCCTAGAGGGTGCCTTGAGCTGGCCAGAGAAGGTAAGCCCAAGCCAGGCTTGGGAAGGTAGAGGGAGGAAGAGAGGACCCCCTCCCAACCCCGCCCCAGGCACAGAGCTGGCTGAGGGGGCGCTCCAGGCATGGTGACACTTGCAGGGGCGTGTGGATCCTCGTGGGTGTCCTGGGGCCCCTCCCCACAATGCAAGGCCCATGCATGCTCTTTCTGGCTCAAGGGCTGCCAGCTTCCCCTGCCTGCCCCTCCCCCGGGCCAGCCTCTGGACTGAGGCTTCCTCCAGCTGCTGGGGGTGGGGGGTCTGGAGAAATCAAGCCGGGCATCTCTCCTTCCCGTGAGCTCACCACCTCGAAGCATGGCAGATGGGTTCCCCAGAGTTTGAAATGTTGCTGGGACATCTTGGTAACTGGGTTGGGGGTAGGAGAGCAGTTCAGTGTCCTAGAGACTTGGCCTCTGGCTGGCCATCACCCAGAAGCACCGTGGTGCTGTCAGTCCCACCCCGAGATTTCTACCCCTGCTTGCTCACCTAGTTTGTGGTTAAAACAGCAACCTCAAGGAAAAGAGACACCTCCCTGGCGAATCAATTGTATGCTAAGCTTCCTCAGATGTTAATTGATCCATGCTGTAACAATAGCAGTGGGAATCATCTAGAAAGCAACTGCGGGAGGTATGCGTGTGGTGATTGAGGGACAGGGAGCTTGATTTTCACAACTTCATAAAGCAAGGTCAATTTATTCAAACCTTGTGGATCCTGGGCCACTTCTGACTGAGGCCTGCTAATGATCTCTCATTTTATACAGTTGATTAAAACAAAGTCTTTGAGCTAAATAAAACACCTGAACAAAATTTCTTTTTTTTCATTTTTTTTTTATTTTTTTTTAAAGATTTTATTTTATTATTTATTTGAGAGAGAGAGAATGAGAGATAGAGAGCACGAGAGGGAAGAGGGTCAGAGGGAGAAGCAGACTCCCCGCAGAGCAGGGAGCCCGACATGGGACTCGATCCCGGGACTCCAGGATCATGACCTGAGCTGAAGGCAGTTGCCCAACCAACTGAGCCACCCAGGTGCCCGTCACCTGAACAAAATTCCTTGTGCCCAGCACTGCTCCAGGATGGTCTCAGTGGTCTGATTTTAGACTCTGAGTCTGTTATAAGTACTCTGAGCATGACGTTTTAGGCACATTGTAATTTGTCAGTAAGTATCTATTGACATAATTAAATAAATGACTCAAAACCTGGTATCTCTTATTTTTAAGAACATTCCCCTTATGTTCCATGATTATTAGATATTTCTTCCAAATTTACGCTTGGTTGCCTTTTTGTTTTCTAATCAAAAGGTAAACTTGTGATTGTTTCTCAGGCTAGTGTTCTATACTAGGCAGAGGTATGTTTTAGGCATAGTTATTCTACTACTGATTATTGTACTATTTCTTATGGGGAAAATCTGGTAAGAATAATAGAATATCACTGGTGGTATTTCTTTGGCCTTTGATCTGTGGACAAGGGTTACTTGGTCTCGACATAGATACCGCTTATGTTTATCTAGAACAGGGGTCTACAAGCTTTTTCTGTAGAAGGCTGGATCGTAAATATTTTAGGCTGTGTGGGCCATGTAATGTGTGCAGCTACTATTCACCTCTGTCTCTGTCTTATGAAAGCAGCCATAGACACCACGTAAACAAATAAACATGGTTGTGGTCCAGTGAAATCTTATTTATGGACACTGAAATTTGAATTTCATATCATTTTTATGTGTTACAAAAATACTATTTCTCTGATTTTTTTTCCCAACCAGTTAAACATGAAAAGAACATTCTTAGCTTGTAGGCCACACAAAAACAGGCTGCAGACCAGATTTGGGCCGTCGGCTGTGGTTTGCTGACCCCTGATTTAGGAACTACCCAGTAAGAGAATTCTTTTGATCAGATAGCATTTCTCAAAGAAATAATACAGGTATTTATTCTCGCCTGTCTTCTGTTTAATCAACACCTCAAAGTCTTGCTCCTCCTCTTCAGTGATAGGATATCAGGGTATCATCCCCTTGTTATAAAAAATTGAAAGGGGAAATTCACTTATTCGTAGATACTATAGTTTTGTGTCATGAGCCAAGACCGACCTTAATAGATAACTTACCTACTATCGAATTAATGTTGCAAAGAACGACTACAGATCAAATGCTTCTAAAAACAAAGTCATCATTTTTGGTAGACAGCCTCCAGCATTAAATTGACTTATGGTCAATAACCCTAAGGAACAAGTTAACTAATTCAGTCACATAGTCATATATTTTGCAAACAATTTAGTTTGGAGAGGGCATCGGGAAACTATATTTCTCAAGGTTAAATGTTCCATGGGTGTTTACAGAGATATTTTATGAACAAGATGGGTATCTGGTCCACCTGCTCTAAATTTTTTCCAAGCAGAAATTATTGCTGTTTGGTGCCCAGCTGAAGAACTTTCGGGGCTTATTTGCTCTTTTGTCCGTGTAATAGAGTGTATCTCACATGCTTTCTAAGGAGGATCTTGGCTCACCAAAGACTCCTTCAGGCTTCCCCTTTGCCTTCTATTCACACATGTGCCCTTGCCAAGCTCTTCAGCTTCCTGAAGGGTATGCCAATCCTGATCCCACTAGCTGACTGTGGAGGCAGATTTGTCCCCTGCTCCCCAGCAATATGGCAGCTCTAGTGCATGCCAGGGGTTTGTAAAGGAGTCTTCCTAGAAACTCACCTGCGAGACTCTTGTATGTGAATTCTCCTCCAATGGTTCTGAAACTTTTGGGGGGCTCAGAGCCACCACCGATAATCTGATGAAAAGTACAGGCCTTCTCCTCAGGGGGAAGAAAGTTGCTTTAAATTTCAGGAGTTTTAGTATAAACATCTATTCGAAATACTCTAAAACCCATTCCAAGTTGAAGCCAGGCGGCAGAGATACTGTGCCCCGCCCTGCAGATGTGTTTTCTTGGATGGTGTTTGGGATTAGAACATCTGGGGCCCTTTCCTTGTGTAAGATGAGGAGATTGTTGAGGACACTGTTTACTGCATCCTGCACACCCTTCGAATGCGGATCTGTGGGAGAAACCACTCCGTCTGTGTCCTCAGGACCGTTCCGTACCTCTTTTGAGAAACTGTTCTTGTGTGGTTTGTTATTTATTTTTCTTTCTACATGTGGTGACTAATGTAACTCAGTGACTCTCCACCCTGGCTGCACTTGAGAAACACAAGGGAGCTTTTACATCATAAAGATGCCAGCCCAGACCAATTAAATCATGGTCTCTGGGGTGGGGCCAAGGAGGACATTTCAGAAGCTCCCTGTGTCCCTACTGGGCAGTTAGGGTCAGAAACAGCTGATACGTGATGACTCATCCTGGGCATTTGCTGGCCGCCAGCAGCAATGCCCAGGGTCCTGTGGCTGTCATTCATATCCTCTCCTCTTGCCTGACATCACGTCAGCCTTCAGGACTCATTTTCCATTTGTCAACACATTTTATTTTATTTATTTTAAAGATTTATTTATTCATTTGAGAGAGAGCACACAGTGGGAGAGGGAGAAGCAGACTCCCCACTGAGCCAGAAGCCCGACATGGGGCTGGAACCCAGGACCCCGGGATCATGACCTGAGCTGAAGGCAGACACTTAACCAACTGAGCCACCCAGGTGCCTCTGTCAACACATTTTAAATGTGACTTTATCTTGTTGCAACGTATTTTATTTTAGTTGAAGACTGTTTGTGGATAACTTTCTTGAGCTAGTTTATCCTAAAAAGAATAGTACAGGGTTGTTGTAATATTATAGGATTATCTCGTGGACATGGGGGAGGAAGTATGCAATTGGGCCACAGGAGACACAAAAACTGGGATTGAGAGAAATATCAGAGACCAAGGCATTCCGTCTCCTAGTCTCTCTCCTTTCTCTTCTCCAAACACCCCATTTCTACTTTTTTCTAGGCATGTGTTTCGTTCTGTCTGCCTCTGTAGACCAGCTTTCCTTTCTTCTCTGTAAAAAAGGTAAGTTGACATGGTCTCAATCAGCCGGTCAGTGGAACGTGACCGCCGTCTCCAAGTACCAAATTCAAAGTCACAGGAGAGGGCGCCTGGGTGGCTCAGTTGGTTAAGCGACTGCCTTCAGCTCAGGTCATGATCCTGGAGTCCCGGGATCGAGTCCCGCATCGGGCTCCCTGCTCAGCGGGGAGCCTGCTTCTCCCTCTGACCGTCCCCCCTCTCGTGTGCTCTCTCTCTCATTCTCTCTCTCAAATAAATAAATAAAAATAAAATCTTAAAAAAAAAAAAAAAAACAAAGTCACAGGAGAAAAATTGCAATTGGGTCAGCTTGAGTCAGCCATTTCCACCAGGTCCATTCCCCCAGGACCATGAGGGTGGGGTAATAAGAAACAAACCTGGCTTCTGGACCTGCCACTATAACTACAAAGGGCAGTTCTTAGAGGGGAAGGTCACCGGGTAGGCAGAGACCCTTAGAGACGGCTCCAACAAGAGTGTTCATGTAAGCCACTTGAAGCCTTTCTGGGATAAGGAGTGTAAACAAACAAATGGGTAGGAATGCTCACCATGAATTACATCAGGAGCTGCCTGAGAATTTAGCCTCAGGATGCCTGTAACAGTGGCAGACAATAGAAAAATTTCACACAGAGGGGAAATGGGACCAGTAGGTGCTGAGGAGGCAGGAAACAATGGACAGCTCAGCATCTCAAATGCTCCTCAAAGTCACTGGCCCCTGCAAAAGTCCCGAGTGCAGGCATTTCTGAATCTCTCCTAGATAGTGCATCTGTATGTGAAATTCACGCTAGACATGACTCTGGAAAACCTGGGTCTTTGCCCTTTTGTGGCTCTTGGCCTCACTTGCCAGAACTGCTTTAGAAAAATGCTAAAAGCGGAGAGCAATAATTCCATGTTAACAGACATTACTGTTCCCTGGGGTTTGGTTCGCACATCTGATGATGCTCAATATTGCTGCACAAATTTTGACAAATTTCAAAGTCGCTGCAGCAGAGTCAGGACTGGACAGGCTCTCATTTGTCAAGCTAACATCAAGCAAGGTAAGATCAAACTGGTAGTATTAGCTGTAGCAGATGTTCATCAGGAAATCATTGATATTATGTAGCAGTAATAAAAATAGCTGTCATTTTTTGGAATATGTCAGGATCTGTGCTAAGAAGTTACTTTCCTCAGTCCTGGTCGTCATGCTATAGAGTATAAGGTAAGTTTTCATTAACTTTCTATGAAAGCATGATACACTTTCTTAGGGAGCATACTATACATGTTGAGCTCAATGAATTTTCACAAACTAAACCCACATATAACCAGCACCAAGATCAAGAAACAATATGACCAGTGTGTTGTCATTTCTGGTTAGTGTGCCTACCCCAAGGGCGACCACTGCCCTTTTGTCTAAAAGTATAGATTAGTTTTGTATGTTTCTGTACTCTCTACAAATAGAATGATGAGTGGATACTCTGGCTTTTTTCACTCAATATTGTGTTTTCTGAATTTCATATATATTTTTGCATGGATATAGACCATTCATTCTCATTTCTGTGTAGTGTTCCGTTATGTGAATATGTGGCAGTTAATTCCGTCGCCTTTTGATGGACATGTGGGTAATATCCAGTTTTTACCATGACAGATAGTACTGCTGTGATTCATTCTAGTACATATTGTTTGGAGACTCCATGAGTGAGTGCCTTTCTACTGGGGATATAACTAGAAGTGAAACAGCTGGGTAGTAAGATAGGCATATGTTCAGCTTTATTAGACACTGACAAACAGTTTCCCCAAATCATTGTACCAATGTACACTTGCACCAGCAGTGTAAGAAAGTTTACTTTGTTTCACATTCTCACAGCCTTGAGACCTTCCCATCTTTTTCTTTTTAGCCATTCTGGTGGGTGTGCGGTGGTACACTGTGGCTTTAATTGGCATTTCCTGGATGATTAAAGAAGCTTACTACCTTTTTATGAAGTTGGTTTGGGGTTCTTGGGGTTTTTTTTTGCCATTTGGTTGTTCGCTTTGTCAAGTCTTTTATCTATTTTTCAGTTGGGTTGTCTTTTTCTAACTGATTTATAGGCATTCTTTATATATTCTGGAAGCAAATCCTTATGCTTTCTATGCTTAGATGTATGTTTTGCAAATATCTTTTCCTACTCTGTGCATTTACTTGATGATCTCTTTTGGAAAAACCAAAGTTCTTAAGTCTACCTTCTCAGTATACAGTTGACCCTTGAACACTGTGGGGGTTAGAGGTGTGTAACTTTTGACTCCCCGAAAACTTGACTACTAATAGCCTATTGTTGACTGGAAGCCTTACCAGTAACAGAAATGGTAATTAACATATTCTGAATGTTATATGCATCATACACTGTATTCTTATAATAAAGCAAACTGGAGAATAAAGCAAAGTTATTAAGAAAGTCATAAGGAAGAGAAAATACATTTATAGTACTAGGTTTATTGAAAAAAAAATCCACATATAAGTGGATCTGCACAGTGTAAACCCATGTGGTTCAAGGGTCAAGTGTAATCAGCATTCTGTTTGGTAGGAAGTCCCAGAGGGAAAACATCTCCCTTGAGGCAATGGAACAAAAGTTTAATATCCAGCTGGATAGAAACTGATCCTAGCAGGTCTAACTGACTTGGAGATCGATGATTTAAAAACAGGGAGTGTCTCAGCCTCTGGAAGAACAGGATATAACTTTTAGGGTGAATGCAAGGAACAAGGACCCCAGCCTCTCCTTAGGGCTGAGCTTTTCTTTTGCTACCACAGCTATAGTAATACGTTCTGGCTGGCCATTGTAAAAAGAAATGAAAATTATAACAGATATATAAGAAAACGGGAAAAATGAATATGACTATTTCAATCATGAGAGAGAATATAGTGGGTTAGAAGGAGATTAAAACAACAATAGAAAAGCAATACGCATTTTTTAAGAGAATATAAATCACAATAAAGACGAAAGGTTAGGAACGTAAAAATAACAATAGAATAGAATGGATGAGATTTACAAGAAAATATAAAAGGCCATAAACTAGCAAAAGAAAAGGTTAAAAATATGAAAGTAAATGAGTTGAAAGATTAAGACAAAAGAGGAAAACATAAGGTAAAAAGTACAAAAAGGAATACAAGTAGATGGGATTTAAGGATTAAGAACTAAACCTAAAAACTAAAACGGTAAAAATACATAAAATCTCAAGAATAAGATTGGAGAAATATCTTTTTTTTTATTGAGGTACAATTAATATACAGTGTCATATCAGTTTCAGATGAACAATATCCTGATCCAATAATTCTGTACATTACTCAGTGCTCATCATAAGTGTACTGTAGACAAATATCTTTAAATAAAACAATTTTTAAATGTTTATAATGAGAGAGAAAAAAAAAAAAAAAAAAAAAAAAAATAGCAGCAGGGCAGGAAGCAGCTCCAAGAAACAGGAAAAAGTCTGGGGAGGATCCAGCAGGTGGATGAAATCCTCTAGAAGAGGGAGCGGAAAGGGAAAGGTGGTGTCTCACACTCCTAGAATCACCTTTGACATAGGAATTAGCACCGTAGAAAATCAGTCAAGTTCTTGGCTCTTGCCTATAAGGAGAGGAGGCATGACTCCTTCACACAGCCCGGGGGGGTCAGGGTTGGCCCAAGCCAGCCTTTTGGCAACTTTCCAGTAAGAATAGTAATTTCAGGTGGGTATCCACATCTCCATGGGCCAGTTAAATATAATTACTTAAAGTCCAGAGCAGCAGAGCTGAGAATTAAACTCAAGTCCCATCTTCATTCTACAGCTGTGTTCGTCCTAAAGCCTCCAAAGTCTAATTTTCAATTGCCAGACTCAGGAACTGCCCCTTCCAGTTAGTTTTGAGTGCTAACTATTGACCTCTGGCTATTAGGAATCAAGTAATCAACTCACTTCTTTTCCATTCCACCATAGTCTATCTTCCTCCTCTCATTTCTAAATTGTTGGAGTATATGTACACCATTTATATCCCAGATCTATAGTTGGCAAGCGGGAGACAAAGAAGAGCCAATGGTGTAGTTCTAGTTCAGAAGCCAGCAGGCTTGAGACCCAAGAAGAGCTGATGTTTGAGTTCAAGTTCAAAGGCAGGAAAAGACTAATGTCCCAGCTCAAGCCATAGATCAGGAGGAAGTCCCTTTACTTAGGGGAGGGTCTGCCTTTTTGTTCTTTTTAAGTCTTTGATCAGATGAGACTTCTTTAGTCAGTCTGATTCAAATGTTAATCCCATCCAAAACACCCTCAGACACACCTAGAATAATGTTTGACACTTATCTGGGCACCCCATGGCCCAGTCAAGTTGACAGATAAAATTCACCATCACATTATACTATTTTCCTCAGGAAAGGCTCACGAGAACAATTTTCCCAGAGTTCTTGCTTGTTCAAACTGTTAGCCTTTGGGCTTGAAAGACAGTTTGTCTGGCTATAAAATCATTGTCTCTAATTTATGTTCCTTAAATATCTTATAAGAAATGCTTCATTGTCATATGACCTCACTGATACGAGGAATTCTTAATCTCAGGAAACAAACTGAG
>NW_027397111.1:6199117-6243612 GCF_003265705.2 Callorhinus ursinus | reverse complement strand
GAGGGCACGTTCTGCGTGGAGCACTGGGTGTTATGCACAAACAATGACTCATGGAACCCTACATCAAAAACTAATGATGTCGGGACGCCTGGGTGGCTCAGTTGGTTAAGCGACTGCCTTCGGCTCAGGTCATGATCCTGGAGTCCCGGGATCGAGTCCCACATCGGGCTCCCTGCTCGGCGGGGAGTCTGCTTCTCCCTCTGACCCTCTTCCCTCTCATGCTCTCTATCTCTCATTCTCTCTCTCAAATAAATAAATAAAATCTTAAAAAAACCCCAAAAAACTAATGATGTAATGTATGGTGATTAACATAACAATAAAAAATTTAAAGAAAAAAAAGAAATGCTTCATTGTATTGGAGTTAAATAGTGCTGCGGGGAAGTCTAACGTCAGCCTGATTTCTTTCCTTTATAAGTGATTTGATCATTGTGCTGCTGAAAGAA
Source organism: Callorhinus ursinus (assembly GCF_003265705.2). Classification (NCBI taxonomy): domain Eukaryota; kingdom Metazoa; phylum Chordata; class Mammalia; order Carnivora; family Otariidae; genus Callorhinus; species Callorhinus ursinus. The sequence continues at coordinate 6,243,169 of NW_027397111.1, read as the reverse complement.
TCCTTTACCTTTAAAAATCTCACAATTTCATCATTAGGCTATGTCTCAGTTATGACCATTTGGAGTCAGTTTTCCCAGCCCATGATTTGTCCTTTCAATGTATACATTCAAGTCTTCTTTTACTTCAGCAAAGTGTTCTTGAATTATATTTTAAGTAATTATGCTGTCTCATAGTTTTGTTTTTCTTCTTTGGAGACATCAATTATGCATATGTTGGATTTTTGGCCTCTGTTCTTTGACATCTGCAGGCATCTTCTGTATTATCTGTAGTGTCTTATCTTCCTTGTCCTCCTAATTTATTCTTTCCTGAAAACAATTTTTTGGGGGTCTCCTATTTAATTCCTAATTTCTGCCAGTTCTCATCTCCCTTCCTTGCATTCTTATATTTCTGATGTTTTCACCTTTTTTTCATCACTGCATGCATCAAGTTTTTAAATTTTATGATGGAAAATTTGGTTATAATGTTTATGTAGTGAGTTTTCTTCATCTGTGGGAATGTTTTTTTAGTCCTTGAGAGTATTTCATTTTTGTGAGTGTTTGAATGGGTTCTGTGCCCATTCGATATTTGTTAGTCCATTATGTTGGATGAATTTCTGGACCAACGATCTACCAGAAGCTGCTTTGTGCATATGTTGGAGAGGGCTGTGAGAAGAGATGAGAAAAGAGGATATATGGAGAGTCGCTAAGCTTTGTAGCTCAAGGGCTTCCTCTTCTGTTCATAAAGCAGAGGACCATTTCCTCCAAATATGGCACCTCCATGCAGCCATACTTGCTGGGCTTCTGTGCCCGTAACCTGGCTCAGAAGGGCTTCCAACCCATCCCTGTTTTCCTGTTGGTTTCCTTATTGGTCACTGCCACAAAAGGACACAGTCCCTGCCTCCAAATGTATATTTGTTTGTGCTTTCTGAAGTGTGCCATTACTGGACCCTCTGGGGCCACTTTGGCACCTTCTTAGATCTCCTCACAGAAGTCCCTCCTAGGGTAGTTTTCCTCTCCTTCCGGGAATGCATTTTTTGTTGATGATCTGAGATCTTCTAGCTAGGACCTTGTTCTTCCCGACTTCTCCTGTCTCTCCTATGAGGATTCCCACAGGATTCAGCTGGTCACACCTGCTTTGGACATTATTTACATATAACTTGGAGTTTGAGGTTTTCTCTATTTTTTTCTATTTATTATTTTTTTAATTTTTTAAAAAAATTTTTATTTATTTTTCAGAGAGAGAGAGAGAGACAGAGAGAACACAAGCAGGGGGGAGCAGCAGGCAGAGGGAGAACCAGGCTCCCCGCTCAGCAAGGAGCCCAATGTGGGACTCGATCCCAGCACCCTGGGATCATGACCTGAGCCGAAGGCAGACGCTTAGGACTGAGCCACCCAGGGGCGTCCCAATTTTTTAGTTTCTATTTAAAATGTACTTGTGTTCCCCACCCCTTCATTCTTTTTGTTCTTCTCTATGGTTCCCAAAAGGAAAGAGTAAAAGTCTAAAACAGAATCAAACTACACAGTAGTTAAAACAAATCTCCCACTGATTGTAATGTCTGAAGGGGGAATGATGGTTCAGAAGAAAAATAAGGGAAAGAATTCAGCATAATGATTATCCCTGATACAGGAAGTATGTGGGAGGCAGGAAAATGTAATTGGGGAAAGAAAGCTTCAGTGGTATTGGTAATATTTTATTTCTTAAATTGAGTACCAGGTTCAGGAGTATTCACATTATTTTTTTGCCATATATTATTATGTACGATTAAAATATTTTACAATAAAAATCAATAACATTCTTTAAACATTGAAAGAGGGAATTATATTTTAACGATTTGAAATCTAATTTCTATTAGTTTGACAGTTGCTGATACAATTGGAATAGGTTATATTTAAGGACAACAGAAAGGCAGCTCTATGTGGGGAGCTAATGAGCTTATTATTATTATTATTACTTACTCATCCCCAGACAGATGAAAGGACCTTCAAAAAGTCCACCAGGATTCAAGTGTTCTTCTTATGAAAAAATGCTTGCTATAGTGTCTTTAGCTGGATTTTAAAACAAGAGAATATCAGACAGTAACATTCCTGAACTGCATTAATCTTACTTGGCTGGAGCCAGGAGAGCCTGGAGTGGTAACCAGAGGTCTGGGTAATAATTCCAGGGGTCTTTGTCTTACAGGCTTGTCTAATAAAGCCACTGGGAGTCAAGATTCCCTTCTGCTTTGCAACCCTTGCTCCAAGAACTTAAGACACGCTCCCCAAGGATAGGGTCGGAAGGCAAATGACAGTAATAATAATAATGAAAAAAAAAAAAACACTCTAATTTCATATATACTGGTGTGGAAAGTTATACTGTTAAAGGAAAAAAAAAAGCCATGTGGACCAACATACATGGTGTTCCTATTTAGTCAATAAAACTAAAATATATCTATGTATCTATGGATATATGTAAGTGTCTTTTGTCTGTAGACAGAAAATGTCAGGAAGGATGGACAATGGTTATCATGCAAAGGGCTGTTGGTGTTAAGACAGAGGAAAGGAGTCGCATTTCCTATGTCAATAATTTTAAAAAGTGTCATGGGTTTGTACATGATTTTATTCTATTTTTTTAAACATACTCTTCAAATAAAACATAGAAATAGAATGCATCTCTTTTTGTGACAGCCAGTGTCCTGAGCAGGGTCACCTGCCTTTAGCTCCTACCACGAAGGGAGCTTCCTGTTTCCTCCCCCAGGGACTGAGGCAGCTTTCTCGCCCCTCATTTACAGGGAGTCCAAAGGCTGGATAGTTATGACCAAAGTCTCCAAACCCCATTTTCCCAGGACATCCTGGTGGCCTTCCCTGATAATTCAAGTTTCCTATACTCAGCTTGAAAGTTAGTCTCCCCTCCCCACTTGAGGTTTTTATTTTTAAAAATGACCAGGGAGATGTATTAAACATAAACAGTTCAAAACAAAGAAGCTATGAAGACACCTACTTTTCTGCCTCTCTGGAAAATCTAATTTGGGTTTTGAGCTGGATCTGTGACCTGGGGTCCTGCCTTGAGGTTGCTAATTCCAGCCTCCTGTGGGTTCTCATCCATGTGTGTCACAGTATACCTTTGTCGTCCACCATTGACAGGAAGCCAAGTCTGTCCTGAAGCTAAGAGGCTTTGCTTTCCCCCAGGCACTGGATGTGGCTCACAGGGATGGAAAATCTGAATCTGAAGGACTACAGTATGTGTTAGCCCAAATCAGAAATCCAAACATGACTGACAGTTGGCAGGATATGTGATTGTGGTGGGGGTTTCCTACTGATTCATAGACATTGCCCATAAGTTCCCAAAAGTTTCTCCAATATCTCAAACTTGGCCATTTTATCAGGGAAAAAAAAAAAAAAAGGAATCTTTTTTTATTTTATTTTTTCATTTATAGAAAAACTCCAGAGACATCTCCTTGTCAGATGAGGCTATATTGCTCCTACAAATAGAGTTCATTATTTTGTCAAAGTGAATTAAAATAGAATGTCACTTACTGAATGTCACCCTTCTGGATTTGACATTGTATATAAAAGGTCCTTTTAAAAAAAAGGAGAGAAAATCTGAAAGCCTTGGTTGGAAATCCACTTGAAGAAGAAGAAATATAGGCATTAAAAAAAATCCCATTTGGGTTTCATAAAATTCCTTTCAAATGTGACAGTCTGGTAGAAATCAAGTATTTTTCAGTTCCTAAAATACAATTTTGATTAAAAATTTATAAAGCTATTTGGAGGAAAGATACTCCATAAACTGAGAATAAGTCTTACGGGTCCTTTAGAGAAAAGCTGGGAACTTTCCACATGAAAGGGGTAAACACTATTGCTCCCTACAATATCCCTTTCAGTGTTTGGAGCAAAACACTCTCCATTTTCCAGTTGTTTAATCCTGTGGTGGGTAAGGATGACCAGGAGGACACTTGAAGGTGACAGAGCCATGAGGACTGGGCTCTAACAGGAGGGCTGGGTGGCCCCTGCAGACCACAGTCTAGAACTCAGGGTCCATATCCTTCTAACCTCAGATCATTTTCTGAAAAATTGAAGACCATCACCTCCATCTTCTGGTGGCAGGTAGGCATGGGCAGATAAAGCGAAGAATGTGTTGTCTTCTTTTCTGCCCACGTTAAGTGCTTCCCAGAGTGAGGCCTCCGGACTGTGAATTAGAAATCATGGGCTCATTTCTACACAATTGTACTGGCTTCTCTTCCTTACTTCCAAGTAGGGATGATCAATTCTCGACTCCCAAAATGCATTGTATGTATCTCTACTGTGGAACCTAAAACAGTGTATTACGATTATGTATGTAAATGGCTCTCTAATCCCATCAGACTGTGAGTTTCTTAAGAGGAAGGATTTTGTCTAATTGAATTTTATATTCCTAACATACAGTATGATATGTAGCACATGGCAGGCATTCAGGAAGCATTTGTTGAATAAATCATTAGATGGACTGATGAATGGATAAATGAATGAATGATTAAATGAACTACAAGTAAATAAATAAATTCAAGGATGGAAAAATAATTAAATATAAATGAATGGACCACCAGATAAATCAAATGTCTAGTCTCCATACCTATGTGTATGTGCGTAATATTTACATAAACTTCACAACACGTTATTCATTCTGAATTTCCCCCACATTAAAATTCACTTCTGCACCCTCAGGAAGATACCAGTAGGTTCTGAGATCATTCACGTGGGGAGAATCAGGAATCAGAGCAGCCTGGTCCCCTGTTGAGGGTTGCAGGAGGGAGGTTACTTCTTTTATTTTTATTTATTTTTATTTTTTTAAGATTTTATTTATTTATTTGAGAGAGAGCATGAGAGGGGGGAGGGTCCGAGGGAGAAGCAGACTCCCCGCCGAGCAGGGCGCCCGATGCAGGACTCGATCCCGGGACTCCAGGATCATGACCTGAGCCGAAGGCAGTCGCTTAACCAACTGAGCCACCCAGGCGCCCGGGGAGGTTACTTCTTCTGGACTGGCCATGATGGTTTTGTTGCTGAGTCTCCCCATTCAAGGACCTAAGGACCTGTTTCCCATTTTCCACCCTGAAGATTTCCTTGGCTTATTGGCTTTGAACCTCCTAAGATGATCACCAAATTCCAACAAGGTTATCTAGAACATAACCATAACCGTTAGTATCTGTACCCAGTTCCTGACACCTGCCCTCCCTCCAAGGAGAATGGGGCAAGAGGTCTAGGGTCTGAAGCCTGAAGACGCTTGAGCTGAAACGAGGCCCAAGCTTATACCCCAGAGCACTATCATCCAGGGACATGCATGGGGTACAGAGTACGGCAACTCTGGCCCCCAAATCCTTGCTTTGCTCCTCAATGGCTACACAACGAGTGTAACCTCTGTGAGCCTCAGTTTTCTGTTTTGAGTGGGGATAAGGGTATCTGTGAAGAACACGGACATGATAGGCACATAATCAGGGCCAGTTTCCTTCCTGCCTGATAAAAAAAGATCTGAAAAGAGTGGCAGTTGAAGGAGAGAAGCCGCTCCTTGGTCCGAGGCTCTTGGCATTACCACCCGAGAGGAGGCTCCAGAAGGGCACTGATTCCTCTGGATCCCACCAGTAGTCCCATTCCTTCTCCTTCAGTGATGCTAGGGTTCCTGGCTCATCTCCCAAGAGAGTCTGCAACTCCCAGGGGCCACACGGGACTGCTCCGCTGAGTAATCGAGCAACTAGAGAGTGTCACATGGACGAGGACTCAAGACAAAGGCACGGTAGACACCTTGGTTCTTATTACAGGACAGAGCTTGTCTTGCCATCTTTGTCTACCAAAGATCAAGAATCTTGTTACAGCCTTGGGGAGAATGGTGGGTCCCCAGCACCACTGACACCGCTATCCTCTATTGTGTCAGTTAGAAAGAGGCAGAGAGAGTGGGCAGGGTTTCTGCAGAGGGAACACAGTTATCAAACCAGCAATGGCCCAGAGAAGCCCCTCAGTCACTTGGGGGATCCTTTTTCAGAACAAGGTTGTCAAAGCCCGGAAGGAGAACCAACAGAAAAGATGTCTTGGTGAGAGCGGAGGGACCCTGGAGTCATCTGGATCTGGATCCAAGCTGAGCCGGTGTGGATAGGTCACCCTGGCAGGGACTGGAGCAAGGCAGCCACCCTGAGAGGGGCGCCACCTTCAATTCTGCACCCACCGTGCCTGCCTCACTGGCCTTACCCTAGTACTGGCCACCTTAGTACTACCTAGTACTTAGCTACCTCATCTATACAGCAGGATGTTGACGATTTGTAATAATAACAATTAACGTTCTTGAGCATGATGATATTCACTTTACCCATATTAACTGATTTAGGCCTCACAATGAGCTTGCAAGGTAGATACAATGTTTATCCCCATTTGACAAATGTCCAAGCTCAGGCACTGTGCTAATAAGCAGTCATTTGCCCACGTTCCCACATCTAGTAGCTGGCAGAACTGGGGATTTGAATCCTGGGGTCCCAGCCCCAATGTCTGGCCTCAAGATGGTGACACCTTGCCAAACCAGCTACCATGCAGGATGGCTGTGAGGAGGACCTCATGGGGTGACGTAGATAAGAAATCAGTGCTGAAAGAGAGACTTCCATTAATAAACCGAGAGGGTGCCCAGTCACCCCGACCTTCGCTCCTCCATACTTCTTGATGCACAGCTGGGCACGTCCGAGGTGACATACGCCCTGAAGCCCAGCGCAGGCAGCAGGGGTCTTGGAACGCTCTTGCTTCGGCAGACTCTAGACCTGGGGTTTTTTTTGGCGCACACTCAAGACCTGGGTTCTGGGTGATTGACTCCTCTCCAGCACTCCCACCTGCCATTGTTAATCCCACCCCTGTGAGGCTGTCACAAGGTTCATTCACATGCATATTAGATCATACCCGTTAGTGATGCCCATTAATTAAGCAGAGCAATTTGTTTATAATTAACTTGAGAAATTTACGGCTTTAGAAAACAATTACAGGAGCTGATATAAACACATCAGGTAGTGATGGCAATGCCAGATTTAATTGCTTTCAAGAACCACCGATATTAATGCCACAGCCCTCACTAGTCATGTCTGACAGCAGCTTGTAAATTCATCAGTTCACCTGTGAGCCAGCACCTCAGGTGATCTGGAATGGGAAGCTTCCACCCTTGGAAACTGCTTATGATACAGCACTGAGTGAAAAAAGCCAGCTTGAAAATTATACGTGGTACATTCCTGATTTGGTAAAAACAGTTCTTTGTATTTATATGTCTTCCTCGTATGATATATATATCCTATATTTATGTGATACATGCATTTATGAATATGTATGCACACGTATAAATAAATATATTTCTTTCTAGTGAAGGAAATACATAAAAATGAAGCAATACACACGGAGTACATATAAAAGAAATGAAGCCCCTGTGGTTTTCCCTGGGTGATAGGATTACTATTTTAATTTTTTTCTTTATGACTTTTTGTGTGTTTCAAAAATGTTATAGGAATAATTCACTCTTTTTGACTAAGAAAAAATTAAGCATTGTTGAAAGGGTGGAAATAGAAAAGAATAAAAGGACAGATATATTTTCTTTTTCAAGTAAATTACTTTAAAAAGAGAAGCAGATTCTTCTGTAATGATTATGTGTGCTACTTTGTTGGCATTTTAGGATAATTTTTATTTTTGTATGAGAAAATGACAAAATAAACTCACCATGTTCACAAACGTGACCCTCATCATTGGGATATTGCTGTCCTGGTTCCACAGTCGAGAAAGAAAAGCAGCACCCTTCAACTTTTAAAAATATCAGCTCGTGAAAACACCGCAAGAGGCTGTTGGCCCGATTCGCACACTGCAGGTACCTGCAGATGCAGGATAAGACACACCAACTAGTCACTCTGGACAAAGACAGATTCTCGAAAGACTCACTGAATAAACCTCCTGCTGACAAGCGCATGTGCTTAGAAGCGGGGTGATGATCCATCCCTGCCAAATGATTCATCTTCCCAAAATGTCACAAGAAAAGGGAAGAAAGGGGGCATTTGGCTAAAAGCCTTTGTAGAAAATGCACTCCCTGAATGTCAGAGGTTATCTGACACCCCCTGCCCGCTCCCCCCTGAGGGAAGCAATGTGACCCGTGGGGCCACCTGCTAGCCGGAGACGGTGCTCATAATGAACACAAATCGGATCCCCTTTCTGTTCACATTTAATGAACACCGACCCTGTGTCAGGCGGTGGCCTCTTATCTTTCATATTGCAGCGCATTAATAATTACAACTTAGCTCTGCTTAATAAAGATTTTTAAGCCCATGATCTGGTGCTTCTCAGAGTATACTCATTGGAGTATTTGTGTGGCTGGGTGTTCCTTGGAAAAGGTTTTGTAGTTCAGGAAGTTTGGGAAACCCTGATTATTCCTTTCCTTCTTGGAGATTCCTAATGGCATCAGCTTATCCGTCTCAGGGGAGTCCCACAGTGGAGAAGCTTGTTCATCCTTGTTTATAATATGGTCTTTTCCAAACTTGTTTAGCACAGAATGCTCTCGATCCTACAACATCTCTTAACCACTGAAATTAGTGTTCCGGAGTGCAGCCGGCACAGAGTATCCCCCCGCACACACAGCTGAGTCAGAGCAAACCATGAACCGCAGTCGGGGAAGCGATGGGCTCAATCGCAAGCTCACAATCCAGCCTCTGTTTCATGTTTACGACACAAGCAGAGAGGTGTTCCAACACCAAATAAAGTAGAAATGCTGCCTGTGGAGCTTTCTTCCTTCGACAGCAAGTACATTCTCTTGCTTGGCTTGGAAACCAAACTCTGGGCCTGGATAACCGACATACCTTCTCATTATAGAGGGGAGACTGATGCTCTCACAAAGGTGCGTGATTTGTCCGAGTCCCAGAACTACTGAGGAGGCCCAGCACTTCAACTCAAGCCCCCCAACCCCAAGGCTGGGTGCTCCTCAGGCCCGACTTGTCCAGGCTCACTCACCCCCCCAGCGCTGCCACCCTGAGGTGGGCATAATGTGATGGGACAAACGGGGTCTTCTAAATGAGGCAGATGTGGATTTAAGCCCTGACTCTCCAAACCAGTATCTGGGTGACACTGGGCAAGGGGCCTGAACACTTCGTGCCTCAGTTTCCCCTTCTGTTAAATGGCAATCAAAAATTCACCTTCCAGAACTATTGAGAAGAAGGAATGAGATAATGATAATAATAAAAACAGTGTCATCAGCTCAGGAGGTATGGTATAAACTGTGTCGCCTTCTTTCACCACTAGTTTGAAGAGCTCTTGATTGCTTTCTCTCCTCAGGACAGGAATTCAAGTGCTCTCTTCTCTGTGGCTGTCACTCTGGAATAGTCTTCCATCTTTGAGTAATGAGAACCTCTCGGTATCAATAGGAAAAAAAATGGAATTAATAAATAAACTACCTGCTAATGAAAACATGATGTTGAATTCTAAGGGTGTGGAATTGAGAAAAAGAGAGAGTGTGATTTATCACACCCTGGCTTCTGTCTTCCAACAGGGCTTGTGGATATGGAAACCAGGTCATCCCTGATGGAGGCACTGAGGGCTGTGCCCTGACTCCTGCCTCGTCATGAGCTCCAGCCCGGAGGGGTGGCCTTGTGGACGTGGTCCCTGATGCTGCCAGTCGTCAGCACAAGGCCGCGGCTGCAGACACCAGTACATGTGTCTCGGGCAGCCATTCATTTCAGGCTGCAGAGGGCTTGCTTCTCCTGATCGCCAAGCAGGACTTGGAGCATTCTGCAGACAGCCGGGCCCGGAGCAGGCCCGCAAGCTCTTTGGCTGCACCACAAGCAGCCTTTATTTACTCTGACTCCTCCGAGACCGAAGTCTGGCTTTCAACCTCTAAAGGGACATCCTTTCTCTCTATTGCCTCCTCGCAGTCCACCCCCTCTAGGCCTTCACTCCAGGCCTCCGCTCTCATTTGCTCCATCGTACTGGCCTCCTAACTGGCCTCCCCACCTCCTCTTCAGCCTCTTCTCACTGATCCTCTGCAGACAGAACCATTTTTCCAAATTGCTGATGTCTGATGGCTTCCTATGGTTTCCAGAAAAAAGTCCAGAAACTGTAGTCTGATATTTGGGATCCTCCAAATCTGGCTAGGCTACATCTAACCTTATTTTATAGTCTTCTCATATATGCCTTATTTGCCCCAATCATACTGAGTGAGCTTCTTGACATTCGTTTTTTGTGTTCCCAGTGTGTTATTTTAAGTCTCTAAGTCTTTGCAGTGGCTACTACTTTTGGATGGCATTTTTCCCTTCTGCTTCACTTTCGAAACTCAGCTCAAATGTCAGCTTTGTGATGTCATCTTCCCAGTCTCTAGAATTAATCATCTCCTCCCTTTGATTCTCACACTGCTCTCTTCATACTCTTCATAAACATTTGTAAAAATTTCCTTTTTCCCCACCAGATGATGAGCTCTTTTCATGCTGGGCCTGTGTTTATTCAGCTCTGCATGCCCAGTGCCCAGTTCAGTTTATGACATAGTATCTGCTCAATAAACAGATGTATGGATGTTTGGATGGCTAGACAGATGTATGAATGGGTGGTGGGTGGGTGCACAGATGGATGGATAGATGGGTGGGTGGACGGATGAATGGATGCACAGGTGGGTAGGAGGGTGGGTGGGTGGATGGATGGATGGGCAGATGGATGGGTGATGGATTGATGGATTAAATGGAAGATGCATGGATATGTTAGTAGATGGAAGGAAGGAAGGAAGAAAGGAAGGATGGATTAGTGAGTGACTGTGTAGATGAGATAGGGAAAATATATCCCAAATAGATTTAAAAGCTTGAAGTCCCTTTAAGGACAACTGTTTTGCCTGCAGTGGGGAAGTTGCAATTGATTTTGTGATAAAACCAAAGCAAGGTGAGATATAAAATAGGAAGGGAAACATGCTTTGCTCCCTGAAGAAGAATGGCCTCCAGAGAAATTGTAGGAATCACAGTAGAATAAGTGAAAAAGAAGTCAGGCTCTCCCTGTCAACACTCAGAAGACAGGAAGTAAGGAAGGCTGGGAGAAAACCATTGTAGCGGAAAGGGTAAGTAAAAGCCCAAGCCCTGCTCATTTCTGAATTGCCCAGAGCCCAGCTCAGTGGACGGCACACAGTAGGTGTTCAATAAATGCTTACTGAATGAGTGGGGAAGTATATGTGCAAAGCCCATATTGAACCCAAAAGCAGATATATTCTCTCCTAGGGGCTGTAAGTGATCTGGGGGAAGTGCTTGTCTCTGAGCATCCCCGAGAGAGAATTCTGTGATTTCTATGAATGCCAAGTTTTACCTAGGTGTTCAGGTAACATGCGTTGATTTTTCTCTTACTCATTTAGTGTGTGTGGTACTATCATTCTCAGACACTGAGTGTTTGCAAATGTGCAGCTCTGGGCTGTCAAGTGGAAGGCCTTTCCCCTCCTGAGTGTGGAGGCTTCAGCCAGGAGAATGAACCTGTCTTCCCTGACGGTGGGACCAGAAGAATCAGACAGGGTACCACAGCTCTGTTTCACCTGCCCCCAGGGAACATTAGGTGCTGAGGCTCTGAATGGAGGTACAGCTCCAATTCTACAGAACCAAAACAACAAGGGGCGCCTTGGTGGCTCAGTCCCCGTTAAGCGTCTGCCTTCCGCTCAGGTCATGATCTCAGGGTCCTGGAATCAAGTCTCATGTTGGGCTTCCTGCTCAGCGGGGAGTCTGCTTCTCCGTCTCCCTCTGCCCCTCCCCCTGCTGGTATTCTCTCTCTCTCTCTCAAATAAATAATAAATAAAAACCTTAAAAAAAAAGAATTAAAACAACAAAATCTGATGGGAGACAAGGAAATTGCCTCACCAAAGATCTCCTGGCTGTTGAGAGGGGGGGATGTGCTTGCACTGGATGGATTCAGTTGCTAAAGAATTCAGCTGACTTAGATATTTTGGGTCGGTGATTAGAAAGATACAAACACAAAATTCACTTTCCATATCCTTCAGATACGGGGAAGAAGGAACTGTCCTCTTTATCAGAGGGCTCTTTAGGTCAACACAACACTTATGAAACATTTACTGTTAGCCAAGAACTGAGTTAGTGCCAACTGGGGGAACGGAGAAGGAGCAAGCATGGCCCCAGCTCTCAAGGAGCGCTGTAGGGAGGAAGATGAGACAGTAACCCAGGGCAGCTCCACATGCCCAGGGCCCCAGTGGAGGCATAAGAGCCAGGGGCAAGGGGCCCACTGGGGAAGGAATTGTGCTTGATTTGTGGAGAAATCATGAAAAGCTTCACAGAGGAAGAAGGCTTAACGGAGGGAAATGGACACAAGAAAGCATGTTCCGGGCAGATGGATTAAATGTTGGGTCAAGGCCAGTGCCAAAGGGGGTGTGAAAATAGTCGAGATGGGGGATGCTGGGGGGAGGTCTGAAGTGGAGTGATGCAGCAGGGGTGGGGAGAGGCAGACAGAGCTGAGAGGCATGAAGGGGTGGAGCTGCCTGGGCTGGAGGGAAGACTGGGTATGAGGGATGGGAAGGCTGAGTCACTTGCAAGGCACCATTCCCAGAGATGGGAAACAAATGCGAAGGCACAGACTTGACGGTGACACCAAGAGGACAGATTGGACTGTCCTCTCCGGCGGTGAGTCCGCTATGCTGGAGGACACTCGGGGGGAAACATCTGGATAAGTGGATCTGGAGCTCAGGACAAAGACCAGAATGGAGATGCAGGTTTGAGAGTCATCCGGGGACGCATGGCAGGCCCTGGTGATGCCTTTTGAAGTCAACGACCATGAGTGGGGAGGCTGTAACAAGCATGGCACACAGAAGCCTCACCCCTGTGGGTTCATCTGTTCAGCTGTGGGTTTTCTGGGGTGCCCCTGATGGCATCACTTCCACCATTATTCACCTGCCTGCCTAGCTTGTCCAACGTACTCAGAGCTGCAAGATTAAAAGGTGGTAAACAGAGTTCAAGTGGCCAGGGTCGGATTCCAACAGCAATGCAAAGGAGCACAGAAAAGGAGTCAGGAAAGGGGGGGGACCATTACGTCACAGGCTTCCTGGGTCAGGGGGCTGGAGGAGGCCTCCACCAACTGGTGGGGGGGGGGGGGGGGGGGGGGGGGGCTCTTCTGCGCTCGGGAAGAGCTTCACCTTGGCCAGATTTCTAAGTTGGAGAGTGAGCCCTTCATAATGTGCTCTGACAGCCAGAGGTGGCTTTTCCTACATACTGTTTTATTTATTTTTAAAGATTTTATTTGACAGAGAGAGAGAGAGTGTGTGAGAGCAGGAACACAAGTAGGGGGAGTGGGAGAGGGAGAAGCAGGCTTCCCGCCCAGCGGGGAGCCCGATGCGGGGCTCGATCCCAGGACCCCGGGATCATGACCTGAGCTGAAGGTAGATGTTTAACGACTGAGCCACCCAGGCACCCCAGAAAGAGCTTCAGCTTGGCCAGATTTCTGAGCTGGAGAATGAGCTCTTCATAATGTGGGAAGAAAAATCTCTTCTGTTAGGAACAAGGGCTGCTGAGATTCAGATATTCACCTTCTTCCCACTCCTACCACAGCCCTAAATAACCCAGACACCTTGCCTATCCCACATAGGATACACTATCCTAGGCTTGACCCTTGATCCTGGAGCTGGCGGCAGCGGAGAGAAAGGGAGCCTAAGAGCATCCCATTGCCTGCTCTGAAAATCACCAGCTGTGTGACTGGGGGTACGGCCCTTTAGTCCCTTCTGCCTTATGTCCTTCCTGCCAGGGCCAGGAGGCTAGTTTTGTTTTGTTTAGGACAGATACATTCAAAGAAACTGGGGTACAGCAGATGGCTCTACTTCTGTCCAGGCACACCCCCCAGCTACACACACCCATGGACACACACAGAGGCTGCCACTATCCAACTCCCTGAAGGCGTGGGTCCTCAGAGCATTACATGGGTTAGGATTTAAGATAAAGGAGGGGCAGGAAGTAACTTTTATGGGGGTCCCACCATGGGGTAGACGCTAGGTTGTGCATTTTTTCTCTGTTACCTTATTTAGCCCTCACAGAATTCTTTTTTTTTTTTTTTTAAGATTTTATTTATTTATTTGACAGAGAGAGACACAGCGAGAGAGGGAACACAAGCAGGGGGAGTCGGAGAGGGAGAAGCAGGCCTCCCGCTGAGCAGGGAGCCCGATATGGGGCTGGATCCCAGGGCCCCGGGATCATGACCTGAGCCGAAGGCAGACGCTTAACGACTGAGCCACCCAGGCGCCCCAGCCCTCACAGAATTCTATGCAGGGATTCAGAGAGGTTAAGCCACTTGCCCAAGGTAGGTAGAGCCAGGACTTGAACCCTGGGGCGGGGGGGGGTCTGGCTCCCACTGCTAGGCTCTTTCTGTCCCCGTGCACTTCCTCTGACACAGGACCTCTACTACTGTGCACCTCCAAAGACACCCTCTGGTCTGGGCTGCAATCCAGCTCCTCCTACCTGGCTGATTTGCTTAGAGCTCCTGACAGGCTTCTCAAGTCCCATCCTCCTGCCTGAAGTCCGCTTCTCCGATTCCCATCACCCTCCATTTTCCACCCAGCCCAGGATGCAAGGTCTCGCCTGCAAAAATCTCCTTTCAGCTCGACTGTCCCGTATCATTTCTGATCGACCGGTAACTTCTCAGACTCCGTCTTAGTACATTTACTTCCTATTGTCCAGCTGCAGTTCTCCTTCGTAGAGGATCAAACTGAGAGCTGTCCCCTCGGTCTTCCGCTGGAGGAAGCTGATCCCCCAGCCAGCTCCTACGGGGGGGACCCCTTGTCAGGGCTCCAGTGCCCGCCGAGAAGGCGGCCCTTCGGGCTGAACTAACAGAACCGACTTTAGACTTTCCAAATAAACGACCAGATGGCGGGAGCGGAGCCGTGGAAGAAGCGGACCTTCTGCAGGTTCACCTACGGCAGCTGCGGGGACCTCGACCAGCTGCTGCATACGAGCCGCTGATGCAACCTCTGCGGACATCTACTCACGGGGTTGTGGAGGGAGCGGCCCAGCGGCTGAGGCGCCTGCGTGAGCCCAGGAGGCGCGGTGGGTGGAGAAGCCCAGGGGTCAAGGGCACCTGCACCTGTGGGACCGCGGGCCACGTGGCGGGCGCGTCCGCCAGAGCAGGTCCTCCAATTGAGTGCAGATGGAGCCTGAGGTGATTGGCCACACCTGGGTGAGTTCTCCATCCCCTGCAGGCCTGTGAAGCCGCCGCCGGCGGCATCGGGACCACCTACTCCTCCTGCTTCCTCCCTCGCAAGTAGCCTGCTCAGCCAGTGAGGGCACAGGCTTCTTAGAAGAAAGGGAGAAAGGGAGGGAGGGAGGAAGGAAGGGAGGAAGGAAGGAAGGAAGAAAGGAAGGAAGGAAGGAAGGAAGAAAGGAAGGAAGGAAGGAAGAATTGTACCCTTACCCTTAGAGCTGTACCCTCACTCCCATCTCTGGGCCCTGGGCTGTGCTTTTCCCGTTTCCCCACATCTAAAATACAGATCTGCGCGTGTTTTCTGTTTGCCCACATTTGTCTCTGACTTTGGGTTGGAGAGTAACCCTTCTGCTCTGAGCCTTTTCTAGAGACTTCCAAGGGAGGACTGCAGCCACCAGTCCATCATTTTATCTCTGAGGCCAGGGAAAGAACTGGTCAGTAAGTCAGTGACTGACACTCTCCCTGCCTGCCTTCTGGCCTCTTTCTGCCCAGCCTGTGCAATGGCAAGGGACGGGGCTCTGGGGGTGTCACAGATGCCACCGATGCCCTGCCCATCTCCTCTTATGGTTCCACCACCTGACACTGACGCCTCCCTCTGCCCTATCTGCAGTTCTCTGCCAGACCGGGAGTCTGGACCTACTGTGGAGTGGCCCCCGCCTTGAAGCAGCCCTTAGCCAATATGGATGGGAGTTGGAAGATAGACACCCAGCTTCCTTGTCCCTCGGATGGGACAGCTTGGAGGCATAGTCTCCACTATCAATGTCCCCTGTGAGATTACCCTCCATTCCCTACATCAGTCACCTGCTCATTCGCTCACCTGAGTCGATGCTCTTCCTGTTTCTGTCTCACCCCTCATGCCCCTAAAAGTAATTCCTGTACAAATTGCTCGGACTCCGATCCTTCCCAGTCTTCTGCTTCTGGGGAACCCGATCGAAGACAGGGTCCTAAAGCCACTGTACCAGGCAGCTCTGGCGTCTCTGCAGCTCTTTGAAAAGGGGCATAGCTGCCAGATTCCCACAAGAGTTCCAGGATCGAGGCAATGCGCATGCCAAAGCACCAGCGAGTGCAGGAGTAAAGAAATGCTTAATATAGTCATCTCTAATGGAAGCAAATTACGGAGCTAATAATACTGATATTTTCAATGGGCTGAATTATGCTGCCCATCTTGTATCTTAATTAAAGGAATAAAAACTGTTTCACATTTTAATTAGCAAGTATGTCTTGAAAAGACTTAAATTAATATGGGAGTCATCATCAGGAAAGCAGCCCTCTGCCAAGATTCATGAGGCCAGAGAGAGCATGGAGCACAGAACCGGGTTCTTGTCATGAATGAGTGCAGCCATGGCTAGAACTCGGAAACCTTGGCTCTTTGAATTTTCTGAAGATACAGGCAGGAGTCAGGTGGGTAGCTGGGAGGCATGACCACTTCCATCTCTAGAAAGATCCACTTTCTACATCTTCTTTAGGACATTTGAACCCTAGATCTAGAAAACATGAGTGTAACAATGATCCTTTTTATAATGACTCTGCCTTGGCTGCCTTCTTGTTTGAGAGTTCTTAGAGGTTCTGGAAGCCCTGTTGGCAGAGCCTGAGAACAAAAGGGGCTCTACCCATGAGCTGGCCTAGCAAGTGCCTTGAATAAATGTCCTGTGCAGTTTTCAGAGAGGAGTCAGGCTCCCAGGGCTCTGTGTTTCCTGTGGTTTGGGGTCATGCTAAGTCTTGCTGCAGGCAGGTTGGCAAATTGGTTTCTTCTTTCTTTTTTTTAGTTTTACTTTTAAAAAGTTTACAATACATACTCGTTTAAAAAAATTGAATATACGTGAAGCAAAGAAGAAATTTCAACCCCAAAAGCATTATCCCAGCATCCAGAGATAATCACCGATAACATTTTGATGTGGTTTTTCTACCTCTTGGCACCTCCTGGCTAATGTTTCTGAGGCCCCTGGGGAATGCGGGTGGGGTGGATGGAGCACAGAGCTCAAGTCCTCTGGCAGCGTCTGCTTCTACACTCCTGCTCCGGTCCCCACCGTACCCCTCACTACCTTCCACCACTCCAGTTTGCCGTTCCAGGTGTTTGGTTCCCATGAACCAAATCACAAGCTGGCTTGCTCCCCCTCCTCCATTTCCCACAGGACAGTGAACCCAAGTCTCTTGTATCATGACCTGTGTTCAAGGGTTTGGGTCAAATGGGGTTTTGAGATGGAAAAGTTAGATTAGATGTCATTATTCCCCCCTTGAGGACTCTTCACTACCTCTCTCTGCCTGGTCCAAGGTCCTGCCAGCAGATCGCTTGGCTCTCCCCAAATGCTTCTCCAGTCTCCTCTCTTCTTGGTGGCCTCAGTTTCCCAAACTCCTTACTTGAGTTGCCAAGGGACCACTCTCAAGTTTCTGTTACTTCATTGTGCTAGGTACTTGAGTAGCTTTTTTGTCTCCATCTCTCACATATGGACTAGCTCAAGACCTTTCCTTCCCCAGCCAGGAGGCCAGGAAGTTTCTTTTTTCTTTTCTTTTTTTTTTTTTTAAAGATTTTATTTATTTGACAGAGAGACACAGTGAGAGGGAACACAAGCAGGGGGAGTGGGAGACGGAGAAGCAGGCTTCCCGCGGAGCAAGGAGCCCAATGCGGGGCTCGATCCCAGGACCCTGGGATCATGACCTGAGCCGAAGGCAGACGCTCAACCATCTGAGCCACCCAGGCGCCCCGAGGCCAGGAAGTTTCTAAATCCAACAGCCAACGACTGTTGAGATGACTTCGCCAGCTAGAAGACAGAAGTAGTTGGAGTTTTATTTCATTTTACTTATTATTGTATTTTCTCCTTCCCCTGAAATAAAAGGTCTTTAATGTTGTTGTTGTTGTTGTTTTAAACTAAATGGGAGTTGGGGGAGTGGGGTGGGTGTGTAAAGTGAAATGGGAAGTGAAAATCTTGCTCAGGAACTATGGAGAATTTCAAGGCTTTTGACACCTTCTGCCAAGTTGCCCTGCAGAAAGGAGTACTGTCTCCTGTCCCTCCAGCACACCGATGTGAGGGTCTGTTTTCTGCCAGCCTGGCCAGCTAGGGATGATATAATGTGGAGGGGGAAAGAATGAGCCGTTTTGATGGGCAGAAGTCACCCCTGCATGTCGATGTGATTTCAAGAACAGTCTCTGAGCTGTTGTGTGGGCCGAGCCTGGAAAGCAGGAGCCCTCCGTGGAAACCCACATGTCACCTATTTGATATCAAACTTCCGAATGGAATCTTAAATTCTGCACAGCCATTTATCAAAGAGTTTCCAAATGTCGCTTTCCAATTTGCATCAGACCTTTTCTGCATATTAATGTGATTCTGTAACTAATGTATATATGTTTGTGGCTCTACCTAAATTTGCGTTTGAAACTCTAATGAGGCTCCAGGGTGAGCCAGCTCCCTGGGGAAAAAGTATTTGGTTGCTTCCCCATGTGGTCGGTGAGGATGTCCTCAAAGGGTCACAGAAAAGTCAGAATCCTCTCAAGCAGCCAAGCCGGCTTGCGGTCTCTGTCATCTCCGGTGCTCAGTTTGGGCTCCCGGCCAACTCTTGACCCGTACGCCTTCTTGTCCTGGGGAAGGCCTGCTCTGGTTTGTTTGTTTTTCCTCAGTCGAAGACGATGAGCCTTCTGTCAGAGGGGTTGGACCCCCTACTTTGCCCAAGGGTTTTGCCAGTGGGGGGCTCCAGGGCCCAGAACTAAGTTAGAAGCTTCTGCAGAGGTAACTCAGGGCAGGGAGAGCCAGATCCAACCCAAATCCGAGTTCTTTGGGAAAACTTTTCCCAATGTCTGATGCTTTTGCTGCACTGTCCAAGGGCCTGCAACAGATGCCTTGGAGCATCACTGTCCTGGGCAGGGCCTCCACTCTGAGCCCATGGGGTTTGCACTCCAAAGAAGCCTCTGGAGTGTTTACTGCTACTCATTCCGTCACCCTCTACCCTCTCCTCACTTTCCCAGGACTGAGCTTGAAGATAAGATGGTGCTCCCATTGGGACCCTGAAGGCTTGCTTGGAGGTTTTGGAGGGGAGCATTTGACCCTCTGTCAACTGAATCCCAGTGTGGAAGGTCTGACCTTTCTAGCTGAGCATGAGGCTCCCTGGTTGATGTCAGGTCACCTCAGGCCCTTTAAACCAGCCTCCCCTCATGCCCGGTCAGGCACTGAGGTCCCACCATCTCTCGGAAGGGAGCCACAGCCCCCCAGCATGACAGCAGCAAGGCAGGTGCCCCGGACTCTCCTTGTTCATCCCTGGCCTGCTTTCTCTCCAAATTCCATTTTGCCCCATTCTGAATCCTTGGCTCCACACCCAGATTTTGATTCTGTGGCTTGAGACTTTGGACTTGGTGGCTATGCTTTGTCTCCCAGGTATCTGGATCTCAGCTTTCTCTGGGACTCATAGGTACCAGGTTCTCTGCTTTTCAGGCTCCAAGATGCTATAAGGAGGAGTTCCTGTCTATGCTCAGTCCTGGCCTCTGAACTAGGCCCTGAGGGGGCCAGGGCCCAGAGCCCCTCAGGGCCAGGGACAGGCTCTCCTTCCCTCCTGTGTGTTGATGCACAGCAGGAGTAGTGTGGAGAGGAGAAAATGAAGGGGACCCTTGAGCTCTGTATCAGAGAAGCTGAACCCAACCCGGAGGCAGCGGGGTGGTAGCGAGCCAGCCCCTACATCCATCCTTTCAAATGTATAGTCAATTCATAAAGAGGGGGTCAGATGAGTACATCTTCATACTTCCCACCACGGGGTAACACATAAATCTTCGGAACTGCTAGACTTTAGGCCCTGGGTCTCCTTCTGCCTATCCTAGCCCTGCTTAGCGGCAGAAACCAAACCAATTCACCAGCAGGAACTTATTTAAAAAAGTCTTTATTTAAATCCAGGCAGCTACCATACAGTGTAATATTAGTTTCAGATGTACAGTTTAGTGATTCATCACTTATGTACGTCACCGGGTGCTCCTCAGGACAAGTGCCCTCCTTTGTCCCCATCACCTGTTTCCCCCATACCCCACCCACCTCCCCTCTGGTGACCCTTTGTTTGTTCTCTGTAGTTAAGAGTCTGTTTCTTCCTTTGCCTCTCTCTCTGTCCTTTCCCCGCCTTTGCTTGTTTGCTTTGTTTCTTAAATTCCACATTATGAATGAGGTGCCTGGGTGACACAGTTGGTTGAGTTTCTGGCTCTTGGTTTTGGCTGGGCTGTGATCTCAGGGTCCTGGGACTGAGCCCTACGTCGGGCTCTGCTCCCTGTGCCCATCTGCTTGTCCCTCTCCCTCCCCTTCTGCCCCTCCCCCTGTTGCTCTTCTCTCTCTCAAATAAATAAATCTTTTAAAAAATTCCACATTTGAGTGAAATCATATGGTATTTGTCTTTCTCTGACTGACTTATTTCACTTGGCGTAATACTCTCTACTTCCATCCATGTTGTTGCAAATGGCAGGATTTCATTCTTTTTTATGGCTGAGTAATGTTCTATTATATAAATATAAATATATATATATATATATATCACATCTTCTTTATCCATTCATCAGTTGATGGGCATTTGGGCTCTTTCCATAAATTGGCTATTGTAAATAATACTGCTATAAACATCAGGGTGCATGTATCCCTTTAAATATTTTTGTATTCTTTGAGTAAATACCTAGTAGTGCAATTGCTGGGTCGTAGGGTAGCTCTATTTTCAACGTTTTGAGGAACCTCCATGCTGTTTTCCAGAGTGGCTGCACCAGTTTGCATTCCCACCAACAGTGCACGAGTGTTCCCCTTTCTCCACATTCTTGCCAACACCTTGTTTCTTGTGTTGTTGATGTTAGCCATTCTGACAGGTGTCATCAAGACTTTGAATGCGCTTGGATGGGGATCAGGAGGGCATGAAGCCTCAGCCAGTCCCTCCAGTCGAGGGAGGAGTTTTGGGGCTTCTAGGGCCAGCATGTGCATCCTGGGGAGAAACTCTGGCTCTTCTTCTCAGGCCCAGGACCAGCCTCAGCCTGTGGTCACTGGATGGCTGGCGTTTCCTGGTTTGTCCCTAAGTCTTAGCAGGAATGGAGGCGGTGTTACTTTGCTCGGAGGGGCTGTAACAAATTACCACAAACTGGCTGGCTTAAGACAACAGAAAGAATTCTCTGACAGCCCTGGAGGCCTAAAATCTAAAATCAAGGTGTTGGCAGGGTTGGTTCCTTCTGGAGGCTCTAAGGGAGAAAGATGTCTCTGTCCTTGCTTCTGGTGGCTGCCGGCAGTCCTTGGCGTCCAGTGGCTTGTGACAACACTGCTTCAATCTCTGTCTCTGCCATCACATCGCCTTCTCTGTGGGTCTCAGCTCCCCTTCTCTTCTGAGGACACTGGTCGTTGGATTTAGGGCCCACCCTGGTCATCCAGCCAACTATAGTACTGTACCCTGAACTCCAGCCGATGTGGCTGGATTCTGTCCCTCTGCGGCTTCCCCAGAAACTGGGCTCTGTCCCCAGGACTCTGGGACCCTTGTGATTCCCTGCTGTAGCCTGTCACTCTGGGTCTGAGCTGCTCCAGCAGTGATCTCCCGACGTGCTGGCCAAATTCTTTGATCCACCCAAATGGCCAAATTCAACCAGAGTTCACTGCACCCCATGAGACACAGACTAATGGGTTCTGGACCATCCAAACCAGGATGAGGCAGTGGCTCAGGGGAAAGGGCGTGGGCTTTGGTGTGAGATGAAGCGTGGTTCTTGGCTCTAACACTCACTCCCTGTACCAGGACTGGGGTGGGGGAAGGGGTTCTTATACTCATTGGTGAGTTTAATTAAGCTGGACTCTACCTTGGATAATGAGTATCACGCAGGGCCAAGTGTCAGTCCTCCCTGCTCCAGAGCAAAACTCAGGGCTAAGAAGTCTTACCATTTTTTTCTGCCAGTCACTGTCTAGATTTCTGTGATGGGTGAGTTTAGTTTAAATAACTCACAGTTGACAATGAATATGCAAACAGATGTTAATTAAGGCCTTTGCTCATCTTCCTACCTCATTTTGAATATTCAGCCACATGTGGGAGTGTTGCTATATCCCTCCCGGGCCCAACCCTGAGCACCCTCTGGCCTGTCCCCAGGTTGCCCTCCCCAACCTCCCGGGATTATTCAGGGCTTAAATCATGTAGACCTGACCTCAATCAACCTATCTCCACCAGTGAGAGAGCACCCGCTCACACAGCCCTCTGATTAATTAACCGAGGTTTGGCGAGGGCCATTTTGTGGGTGGGTGGAGGAGAGCAGGTCGCCCTGTGAACATGCTTAATTAAGCTGGATGAATTACCAGACTCCTCAGCAACGGGCTGGGTCTCAAAGCCAGCCTTGTGGCATATTTGCAGAACGTGTTTGTGTCTGCACGTTTGAAATGGGATCGATCTGTCCGGGGGAAGCCTGCATGTCTGGTATTCACCACATTCTTTCTTGGCACAGTCGGGTGAGGGGCGAGCTCAGAGGAGCATGGCCTTGCGCACGACCCTCCTTAGGGACGAGCTAGGGTTTTGCTATTCGGGGAGCGTGGCCAGCCGCTGCCGAGCAGGAGCTACAAGATGTACACGCAGCCTGGGTGTTAGTCAGAAGTGATGTTTGAAATATTTAGTAATAGGGATAGCACAGGCCCCAACCAATCAGTACAAACGCCAGCCGTAAATAACAGAGCCGTTCTGCTGAGTACTAGCTGAATATCAGCCGTGGAAAAAGTTAGAGTTTGTAGAGTTTCACATCTATTTCCCCATTTGATTATAGCCACAACCATCTGAGATGGGTGTGGATACTGTCCTAATTATAGAGATGGGGGAACTGAGGTTCGGAGAGGCTGTGTGCCTTCCCCAAAGCCCCATGGCTAATGCCGTCTCTAGAAGCCAAGCACCCTCCTTGTGTTTTCTACCATATTATTTGGCCTGTGTCTGCACAGATGCTGGGGCTCTACCAGGTCCAGGAAGATCTAGAGACAACCCACCAGCTGCGCTGGGCTGCCAACTGGTCACCCGGGGTTGCGGGGGGGAAGGTAAGAGTGAGGGGAGGAGAGGGGCCCACAGCACTCTGGGATTTGTAGTCAGTCGGGGTGGAGCCAAGAGGCTGGTGTGGGCCTTTTTGTGCCCTCTGCTCACAAAGCCCTGTGACCCCAGGGAGGCTCCGAGGAAGAGAGGATGGCACAAACATAGAGGAGGAAGTGGGGAAAGTTAGGTACGGAGGACGAAGAGCCAGTGAGGCCAGTGCTAATGAACGAGTCACCATTGGGGGTGACCTTTTGAAAACCATGTGCCCTGGCCTCAGAATTGTGCCAGTGGAGGACAGGGAAGAGGGCCCGTATCCACCCTCTGCCATCCCCCAGCCTCGGGCATGAACCTCCCTGCACTTCACAGCTGTGCCTGGCTGCTTGGAGAAGGCAGCCAGGTAGAGATGAGAGACCGGGCCCTCGGGGTGAGGCCTGAGGACTGTCCTCACAACTGCCAATGAACTTGTGGGGCTGGAGAGATATGGCATGGGTGAGCCACAGCATCTGCCATGCCCATAGATCCCAAAGGATGCCGGAAAGCAGGAAACAGGCTTTCCCCCTTGTGGGCTAGTTTGGTCCATGTGAGGCAGGGAGGCCTGGGTGTTTCAGGTCTATGTCTACTGCCCAGGACAGTGCTTGATCTTCTGGAAAACTCAGGGAATGTGCCTCTCCACTGTCCAGCTATGGAATGCTAGTGTCTGGACTTCCGTCTTCCAATCCTCTGACTTTTTGGGAAGCTTCTGGAGCCTCTGTGGTTTGGGGATCCTTGCTTGTGGCTCTGGTGGGAAATGTCACACCCCCTAAGGCTGACAGTTCCCCCTCCTCCATAGCCCTAACCTCACACCAATCTGGAGCCGGCATCTCTACCCCACCAGAGGGCCTGGTGGGGACATGTGACAGATACAGAACGTTTTAATTTTGGAAGCCATTGATCTAGAGCACGTTAATAAATGGCACCTGTCGGTCTAAATGTTGTTTGCCATTTGTCTCGTCTTATCTAAGCACTGATTGCATCTAGATAGGAGCTATGTCAGTCTTTGGGGACAGATCGTCACACAGCTACTCCCCTCCACCCCGTCCCACCCCATAACCAAGGGGAATTGTCCCTCCAGCCTGTTAATGACAAGGGCAGTGCCTCTGGGTTGGCTTAGGGGCCAAGGATAGGAGAAAGTATTAGGAAATTGCCTGGAGTGGCTAAGAGAGAAGTGTCTCTGCTGCCACTGTGAGGGCTAGTCTTCCATTTTGGTGGTGAGGTGAAAAGAGAGTGGATTATTACCTGCTTACGGACCTCCACAGGCAGCTTCATTTACGTAACAAGTGCGGGCAGTGGTTCATCATGGGAGCCTGGAGCTTGCCTCCATCTCGCCGTGTGGACCTGGGTGTGCTGTTTGTTCTCTCATTTCTTCCATCCCATCACCTAGGAAATAAGCATGGAAGTCTCTGCCTGGTGTGATTTTCACTGTGCTGCTGTACAGAATGAGGCAGGACAGCACCAACACAAGTAGAAGGAACTGTGGAGATGCATTTTATTTATAAATCAACGTGGATGAATCAAAGTCAAGAACGCCTGTACCCGGGTGGGATGGGTGAGGCTGGGCATGGTGACTCACCTAGAGCTTTGGGAGAGGATCAGTGATGTTAACCCATCTGGATAAAGATAGAATGTACCAGCAGAAGGAAGGGGTCCAGTGCAGAAACTGGGCTTCAGAGAAGAGCGGGGTTAGTCCAGCCCCAGCTCTGTCCTAGAGACAGGTCTGCTTTGGGGTGAGGACAATTTCTGGATCTCAGTGGAAATAATTCTCCCTGCTTCCTTATATTCCTCTTGCCTTATTCAGACATACCAAGCAAGCCTCTGAAGAATGTTTTGGTCTCCTCAATGCTCTAAACAAGTATCCTGATATGGTGGGCATCAGCTGGATTTGCCACCAAGCATGGTGGCACCCATATTCTATTTCTTTTTTTTCATCTACCAACTCTTGGCATAAAGATGAACTGTCCCCAGATCCCTAGGTGATCTAGGCTTCAGGCAATCAGAATATAATGTTCTTCCCTTAGCCACTAGGGGTGAATTCGGCGATGGCTACATGACCTAATTAGAACCCAAGTGATACAGTGAAATGCTTACTGGGGCTTCCAGAAGAGAATCTTCACTCTTGCAAGTTTGACTGGAAGCTGAGATGATGGGGTCCTGGAGGGCAGGAAGCTATCTTGCAACCATGTGGAGCCCAAGATGGAAGTCAGCGTGGTAGAAGACAGAACCCCAAAAAGGAAGAAGTTGAGTCCCAGTGATACCATTTGAGCCCTGAATCCAGCAGTACCTGAAGCTGGACTTCCCTCTGGGACTTTCAGCCCTGAAAGCCAAAAAATTTCTTTGGTGCTTAAAGTCATTTTGAGTTAGAATTTTTGTCTCTTGCAACTGCAAGGGTATCAGCTGAAACACGTGGACAAGGGATAGTAGCATTCCGGTCACCTTTATAGATAGTTAGGTTGGCATTCTCACTTTGCACCAGTGTCCTTGGGGCTGGATTGTGCGTTTTCCCTGAAAAACTGGTGGTTTGGGGGTGCCCTCAGAAAGTCGACTTTCCGAACTCAGATGGCTGATCACTTGGCGTGGGTATAACCCACCTATGAAAGACCCTGCCCAAGTGCCCATCTCTGGCACTGAGTGCCATCTCTGTGGTCACTGTGGATGGCACCTTCTTTGTCCATCCACATATCCCATGGGCTTCCTTCCTTCATGATGAGGCAGAGAAGATCACAGATGCTAGGTCACATATCATTCATTGCTTTGTTTCTTCAGATGTTCTTTAATCCGTTCAACAGATAGGCAAACAAGGGAATGGTGAAAAATCTAGCCTTGTTGACAGAGTCAGGAGTAATATTCAAAATACTGCATTTAACAACCAGAGTGGTATACTCTAGAAGCTGTAGTTCCCTAAAGTGTCCATGCTAGGGCACCTATAGGGAATGCTGGGCCACGTCAGGGGCCTCAGCCCAACGTATGCCTGCTGGGGAGCCAGGGCCCAGGGTCATCAGAGGCAGCGTCTCTCCCATCAGGGCTGTAGCCAGGAGACAGGTGGGCAAGGGGTTGGCTGGTGTAGGGCAAACAGTCATGGGAGGAGTGGTAGTATTTCCGTGTTGTAACAGCTGGTATGGCTGTACTGGTGAGTACTAGCTATGTTTCAGGCCTGAAGGGAGACCAATTTTGAAGGGCTTTGCATGCCAGGTTGAGGAATCTTTCTTCTACCTTGAAGACTATTGGGAACTGTTGGGGGTATATAAGAAGGAGACTGACCTGACCAGGTTTGTGATTTAGAAGCATATTTCCAGGGACAGTGTGGAAGATGATTGGATAAAGGACCAGAGACAGGTAACCTGGGCGGGAGGCTGGTGACAAGGGTCCAGGCAAAAGATGGGGTTCCATGTTAGAATGGCTTGGAAGGACTTGGCCATGAGATGACGTGTGTGTGCGTGTGTGTGTGCGTGTGTGTGTGTGTGTGTGTGTGTGGTGGTGGTGGTGGTTAGTTGAATCTCCATAAAACGTGACACTTTTTCTGATGGTGTGGGGTGAGAGTTGGCTGTCTTTGGGTTTTTCCTGTCCTGTCGTGTGTAGGAATTCCTGAACACTCCCGGGAAACCTGCCCTTGCAAGATACTGCCCTCTGTTCCTTAACTTGGGTGCTCCACTGGGATTCTGAAAAGCTTTAGTTCGCTGATACACATCAGTGAGAAGCTGCTGAGCTATTTAAGCTATCTCTAAGCTTGAGATAAAGTTTTCTGAAGAATGCTCCTTCCTTCCCTGCTGGAGGGGGGTACTTAGGGGGCTTAGGCCTCGAATCAATCACACTCCACCAGCAACCCTGAAGGGTCCCTGAATTGTCGTGACTGAAAATGAGTGGATCATCAACGTTGGGGAAATTCATTCATCAAGCATTTGCTGAGGCCCTACTGGGCACCAGGCCCTTGTGCTCCTTTCACACCGCAAAACACATCAGCCCATCGGTGGGAGTGGTCAAGGCAAATCCAAAGCAGTGTTTTATATTCCCCATTAGGCAAAGCTGGCTCTGCACTTCGGCAACATCAGTGGCCAGACCCATTTAGGAGCACTAGGAACTGCTCCTTCCTTGGTCCTTCCATTTCCCCAAGGTAATTCTTAGGCATCTATGGTTCTAACAGGCCATAGGTCAAGGCAAGCACCAGTATGGTAGGTCACCTCTGTTACTCCCGAGTGTCAGAGAACAGCACTCCCACAAAGATCCCCTTTATTGCACTGTGAGGTCTTCTGCACAGCTTGGAAGGAGAAGCTATACCGGCCCAAATCTGCCACTGAGCCCACACCAGACTTTGGCCTCGAGGATGATTTTGCAATTAAGCATGCGATATGGTTTTCTGCTGATAATCCCTTTGCTGCTGCTGGGAAGCTGATTCAAAGCTGCTTCTCACTGGAAAGCTTTCTTTTTAATTCAAAACTGGGCTCTTAAAGGAGACCACTAACTCTTTTTGCGCTGAGCACTCAAACTACCATTGTAAAGGACAGCTTTTGAACACAAGGAGAGAGTTCTTTCCTCACAGAGACTCTTGGGGGCACCTGTCCACGAGGTGTGGGTACGGGAAACAGGGCTCATGGGGAGGAAATGTTGAGGGTAGAGGGGAAATTAGGGGGTGCTCTAAGGATGGGAGAAAGATGAGACAAGCTCAGGAAGAATGCCAGTTGTCTTGAGGGCCACCCTTGTTGTGGGCACAGAGAGGCTGAGCAACTCTCAGGAGGGCATGCAGGGATGCTGAGTAACCTGATGGGAGGAATCTGCTAGAATCCTGGATCAGGGTTCATGCTAATAATAGCTAATACTTTCACTATATTTACTATGTGCCAGGCGCCATTCTTCGTACCTATTAACCCGTTTAATCCTCACAAGATAAATGTCATTATTATTATTATTATTATCATCATCATTTTCCAGCTGAGGAAATTTAGGCAGAGACAGGTGGAGTGATTTGTCCAAGTCGCAGGGCTGGTGAGTGATGAGCAGTGAGGCGGGATTCGGAGCTGGGCAGTCAGTGCTGGGAGCCAGTGCACCAGAATGGGGTCTGAAGAGTGAGCGAGTTCCTGGGGCCCTCGGATTTTCACCTACAGTGGGGAGGGGAGGATACTAGAGGATTATGCTGAAGAGAAAATGAGAGCATGAGGGAAAAGTACTTTGGGGGCTGGAGGGCTGTGGGCACACCTTCCGTGAGATCAGCTTGCTCCCGGGGTGAGGGGAGGTGGGAGGCTGAGAGACTGGCTTTTCCAAGCAGAACCCAGCGGGTACCCCAGAGACTCTGGGATTCTAGGGGAGCCCCTGAGGCTGGAGAGGAGATGGAGGAGGCAGGCGAGAAGGACCCCCAGGAAGAGAGGCAAGCCTGGCATCAGCCCCCATCATAGGCCAGCCAGACCCAGAGATGGAGTTGGAATGCTTCCTTTCGTGCCAGGTCCCATCTGGGGAGCCCGCTGGGGCCTCTGGACATTCCACTGGAGCCCAGCAGAGTACCCCTTCTGCTGACTTGCTCTCTGCAGCCCAGAGGTCTCTAGCTGCTGACATCAGGGCCCCTCCTCTATCCCTTTTCCCTTCTCTCAAAACCCTGCTCCTCTCTCAAAGCCAAGCTCAGAGAGGCTGTCTCCCTCATGGAGCTTCCAGGCTATTTCCAAGGCCAAAGAGAGCCCAGCTTCCTGCATGACTCACAGCACTGGGGATCCACTTTCTGCCTTCCTCAGACTGATTTGCATCTATGTGAGCTCACCAAGTGCGGGGAACTTGGTTCCTCTCAGGGCCCTTGACAACTGTTTATTGAATTGAATTGAGAAACACTTGGGAGCCGCCACAGCCCTTCTTCTAGCTTTACTGTGTGACTGTGGGTTAGTCACAAAACCTCTCTGGGCCGTCTCCTCGTCTGATGAGGAGAGGGTTGGGCAGGATGATTCTGAGGGCCCCTTCAGCTTTGACCTCCCAGTGTTCTAGGGATGGAATGACATGAGGTGGGCAAGCAGAGGTCGGCCTGTGTTGTCTAAGAGGCTGCACCCCCTTTGCTATGGTCTCTGTGGAGCCGACTCTGTGCCCAGCGCTTGTCGTTAAGGCTCTTTGATTCTTACCAGTGGCTCTGAGAAGTCGTTTAGGACCCTGAGTGGGTAGAAGAACACTGACTTTATTCATCTGGCAACAAGAATTTGATTGGCAATAAATTGCTTGGCCAATGAGAGAGCAATCCCTTCTCATCAGATTACCCCTTGCCAGGAGCTGTTTGGAAATCCTGTCGGTGGCTAATCCAGCTCTCACTCCCAAGGAAAAAAAAATTAAAAACAAATTAGATGCAAGGATGATGAATTTGATGAAGGACAAAGATACCTCGAGGTTTTGCCTCCTGCAGAAAGACTCGGGAAGTGGCGAGTAGGTCGCAAGTAATCTTAAGAAGCTGCCAAAGAAGCCTGAGGTGGGGAGAGCTAGCAGCCCCTCAGTCTCACTCTCATGCTGGAGGAAAGCGGGCTTGGGGCCCACTTCCCCACGCAGCGGGGGGATGGTACACGTATCCACTTGCCAAGCAGGCCGTAAAGCAGTTCCCACAACCTGTGCTGTGAGCTCGGAGAGGTCCCAGCTCTCCACCCTCTTCCAGCCTCACCTTGCACGAAAGGTCGATGCAGACACCACAAAAGCCCAAACGTGCAATTCTGTGCTTCTGGTCAACATCAGAGAGCAAGAAAGCCTCCTAAACCCAGTGCCAGACCCAGAACCTCGCTTCAGGGCTGCAGGGCACAGGCCTCCCTGGATTCTTTTGTCCTCGTCATGCAAAGGTGAGTATTGTGGTCACACTGTTTTCAGCAAGACCACGTTCCAGAACCCCTTTCATTCCACCAGTGCGAATTCATTTCGGACATTCACCTTGCTGGCCAACAGGCTACTATTTTCTCCAATAAAACTCATTTCTGACATGCAATATGCTAATTTTCAGAGTCTCAGCTGTTGATTGAAATACAAAGAGAAGCGTTTGCACTGGTCACTTCTGATGGATGGGCTTCCTCTTAAGTGTGCATGTTAGCTGATGACCCCTGGTCTGTGGATACTCAATTAGGGCAACGGCTTGGGAAATTGAGTTTCTCTCTATGCTCAAGTATTTGGAAGTAAATTATGGACATCATACCACAAGAAACCAATAACAGGAGACCTTGTGACCCCGCAAGTCACTGAGTTTGGAGAGAGAAAATAATTTACTAAACTTCATCTCATACACAGGTTCTATCCCCGGCTGAAGATTCAGTCACTGACTGAGTTCAAGTCCCAGACATGGATCCTGATCCCCATCACTGGCTGACCCCTGACCCTGGCCACAGGCAGAGCCATGGAACTCTCCAGAGCCTATACCCCAGGCAACCTTCAGAGAGGAGCCTGGCACACATCTTCAAGCAGCAGTGATCATAACTCTTCAGGTCACTGGATGAGCCTTCCAGCCTGAATTCCCTTCATAAATATAGTTTGAATTTTATGTCAGTGGCATTCCTGGGAGAAATGTGGATTCTCACCTCCTTACAATACAAACCACTAATTCAGGCCTCTGGGAGTTCTTTCATGGGGGGCTTTCACTTCCCATAAATGTACTGCCTAGAGTTTTGGCACATCTGGGGACTCAGAGTCAGTTTAGCATCTTAAAGAAGAATATGTAAAGCATTCTAATAAAAATATAGTTAAGGGCCCAGGCAGGAGGAATAATCGAATAACCGTTACGTGAATGCATCGGCTCGTATTCCCAAAGGCACTTTTTGCTTATGTAAAATCCTCCCCCCATCTCCCGTTACTGGTCTCAGGGAATTAAAGTGTATATACTTTTTTTTCCCCTGAGACCACTGGAATTTCTGAGTCTGGTGTTTGAGGTTTCCTCATGTTTTTATTTATGAAGCAAGCACAACACAGAGCACCGTGAACAGGTCCTGAGCTTTGGAATCAGACACCCGGGACGCCCCTCACAGCTCTGCTACCCACCAGCTGTAGGAGCTTGGGCTCTTAGCTTCAGCCTGAGCCGCCGTGTCTGTACGTGTAAAATGGGGCTAATAAAGCTTATTAGGGGCCATGACGAAACTCATCAGTATTTGTAAAGTACTTGTCATGTAGTAAATGCCCAGTTAAGGGTAGGTGATTAGTCCAAGGCCAACCCGAGAAAGCCTGTGTATGGAAACAGCTTTAGAAATGTGTGCATTTGGATACTGTGAGCGGTTCTATTCTGAAGAATAATTATTTGTGAGCTAGCAGATCTACAGCCGGGCTGACAGTGGTGGGTGGGCCTCAGACCAAGAGTACAGTGTACTTCACCTTTGGTCATTTGGACTCTCAGCTCTGGGCTCTGCTTGGTAGGACCCAGTGCTAGAGTCAGAATGGCAGCCAGAACTGGCCCAAAGCAGTCCTCCTTGGGGGAAGGTTGGTTTTACCTCCCACGGTGCTGCCCAAATTTAATGTGCCTCTGAATCCTCTGGGGATCATATAAAGCAGATTCCGATCTAGTAGGTGGGGCCCGAGAGCCTGCATTTCCAACAAGCTCCCAGGTGAGGTCAGTTTTGCTGGCCACGGACCACACTTTGGATAGCAAAGTTCTAGAGCACAAGTTCTCAGCCCTGGCTACACATTATAATCACCTGAAGAGCTTTAAAAAATACCTATGCCCAGATTCTGCTTCAGATCAATTAATTAGAAGCTGGGGAAGCGGGGGTGGGGGCTGGGCATTGAAAAACAGCTCTGGAGTCATGTTCTTGTTAATTATTGACCAAGGACAGACCGATGGTCGGCCTGATTCTGCCCATGTCTCTATACTCAGCCAGGAGCACCTGGGGTGGAGACTTCCTTTGTCCCCGAAATGCCACACTGTGGAGGGGACAGGAAAGTAGGTGGTCATAGTAGCACCCCTCTGTCTCGCCCCCAGCTTCTCCCTGCAGCTAAGGGGAGATCTCTTGATCTGCACCCCCTCCCGCATTCTGAGCCTGCCTGTGCAGCTGAGCACGGAGCTGGGGTGGCAGGACTATCCCACAACTCCATGGCAGAAGCCATGGGGGGTGGATGCTGCTCCCCAGTTGAGACTTCCTGACCCCCAGCCAGATGTGTGGAGGCTCCCTGGATACCCAGCAGATGGCCTCTGTGCTGACCGTGCCCATGTCAACTGGGGCTGGTAGCAGCTAAGACCTCATGGGCCCAGCCCGGGGTTCAGTCACACTAGCCTCAGGGTGGCCAAGTCCAAGGCCCAAGACCAGATGGACTCACAGATGGCCAAGTGATTGGTGATGGGGTAGGCAGGGGGCACTGAGTGGGGAGCCCAGGGTGCCTACGAGAAGGTAGCAGGACCACAGTCACAGACCCTGGCAACCAGGGGCATGACTGCTTGCGTCTGGCAAAAGGGAGGGTAAGGGGAGCAATGCTTGACTCGAGTTCTAGAACCTCTGAAACACTGGACAGGGACTGAAGCAGCACCTGCAGCCTGGGACCCGGGGTACACGGGACAGGGGAGGACTGGCTAAAGGCAGCCAGATACCTGGCGCCAGGCTGCTGATGCTGAGTTGGACCTCCTCCTGACCTGGGCTGGCCAGTGGGTGTGCTGAGCTGCAGGGAGCGGTGGCGGGAGAGGGGGGGTGGTAGTGGTGGTGGGGGTGGGGGAGAGGAGAGGAGAGGCCTATGCCTCATGAGTCTCCCAACCAGGGGTCGAATGACAATCATTTCTCACCTGGGACCAGCACAAGCCACGGCCAACTTCAAGGCAGGACTCCAGAGAAGGTCTGGTTTCTTGAGCCTTGCTAAGGAGTGGGTAACGACCTGTGGATCAGTTGGTTTTCCCCAGAGAAACAGAACCAAATTTCTTCTCCAGGAAACCTGCTTTTGCTTGTGAGTCCTTCAGCTGATTGAATGAGGTCCACCCACATTATGGAGGGTAGTCACCTTTACTTTAAGTCAGCTGATTGTAGATGTTAACCTCCCCCCCATCTACAAAATACCTTCACGGCCACACCTAGATTAGTGTTTGATGAAATCACTGGCAGGTGTAGCCTCGCCAAGTTGACACATGACATAATCATCACACCCTCCAATAGGTCCCCTGTGTGGCCGTGGAGTGCCTGCCCTCGGGGGAAGGGGGGTGTTTGCCTGCCTGTCTGTGCACAGTGATGGAGGCTGGTGTTTGGTGGGGACAGGAGTGGACTCTCCCTCTCCACCTCTGCCCGGGCTCAGGTCCCCAGCACCCAAAGTTTGATCAACACCACGGTCTCCCAACTGTGGCTTCCAACCTCTTCTCTCCGCTTGGTGGTTTTTTCTCTGCCTCACCACACCCAGAGAGACCTCCTTCTCCTCCGTCTTCTTCCCTTTTTTTTTTTTTTTTTTTGAGAGAGTGGGGCGGTGGGAAGGGGCAGAGGGAGAGGAGGGAGAGACAGAATCTAAGCAGGCTCCATGCCCAATGTGGAGCCTGACACGGGGCTCGATCCCACAACCCTGAGATCATGACCTGAGCCGAAATCAAGAATCAGATGCTTAACCGAGTGAGCCACCCAGGTGCCCCCGGAGAGACCTTCTTAAAAGCAAATCCATACAGCTCACTGTTTAAAGTATTTTGGTTGCCTTTCTCTTAACACAGCTTACTTCTAGCCAAGCCACTACCTGCAGGAACTACCAACACTTGCTGAAAAATCCAGGCAGCCTCCTCTCTCTGGGTCTTTGCTCATGCCTAGAATGCACCTTCTTGACTTCTGCACTCTCTCCTATCTGTCTTCTAATCTTCTGTCCTGACACCTCATGCCCCCTCCCACACACACTCAAGAACACCCAGAGGCATGTCCAGGCTTCCTCTATGAAGTCTTTCTTCGTCCCGCCTCACCACCTTAGAATTCACCGCTCAGTCCTTCATGTCCTCTCATTCACTCACCCCATGAGCTTGCCCACCCTGAGGTCTGTAGAAACTTCCAGCACAGTGCCTGGTTTATCTTATTGCACTGATTTTTACCTGTCGGTGTTCCCCCGTGATAGTGCGTTTGGCGGGAGCCTATCTCCAGCAGCACCCAGCACCCAACATGCATATGGTGCCTCTGTCAGTGTCTGCTAAATGAAAGGTATGGAAGGAATGAGCAAGTAAATGAATAGATGCAGGCATGAATACCAAGCGTCCCCAAACCAGCTCATTTCTTTTTTTACCCTTTGAAGCTTCAGGATGCCTTCTAATTCCCACAGACAATCTGAGACTCAAAAAGGATGCGTGGGTCCCCTCAGGTCAGTCAGAATCCCGCTCCTTCTCCGCACGTCAGGCAGAGCAGCGATGAGGGTGACAAATGTAGTAGCTTGCATGGGTTGAGCACTTACTACGCTCTGAGCTTTCCATGGATTATTTAATTGAATCCTCACAAGTGTGAGGACAAGTACTCGTATTATCCCCATGTGGCAGGTAAGAAGACTGATACACAGCCAGGAAGGGGCAGAGTCAGGACTTGAACTCGGGCAGCCTGATTCTGCGGTCCTCCCTCAACCACCATGCTAGACTGTCTCCCCCGGGTATGCAGATTCACTGAGCAATTTTGTGGAAAGCGCCTTATTTACATAAAATTGATTCAGACCACGATTTGATTTAAAAAGAATATTTTCACTTTTATCATTTATAGGTAATGTCGACGCATGATGAAGTTTCTTCTAATGTACTTATTTTTATTGAGATATAATTCACATGTCATAAATCCATCCTTTTAAAGTATACAGTTTAGTGGTTTTTAGTATATTCATAAACTTGTGCCACTATCACCAGCCATCATCTGATTCCAGGACATTTTTATCACCCGCCCAAAAGAAAACCCATACCCATTAGCAGTCACTTCCTATCATCCCTCCCTCCAGCCCCTGCCGATCATTGATCTACTTTTGTCTCTATGGGTTTGCTGATGCTGGATATTTCATATAAATTGAACCAGACATTTGGGGGCCTTTGGTGTCACTTTTTTTTTTTTTAAAGATTTTATTTATTTATTTGAGAGAGAGAATGAGAGATAGAAAGCACGAGAAGGAAGAGGGTCAGAGGGAGAAGCAGACTCCCTGCTGAGCAGGGAGCCCGATGCGGGACTCGATCCCGGGACTCCAGGATCATGACCTGAGCCGAAGGCAGTCGCTTAACCAACTGAGCCACCCAGGCGCCCCTTTGGTGTCACTTTTTAAAAAAAATATTTATTTTGGAGAGTGTGTAAGAGCGTGCATGTGTGCGCATGAGGGTGGGCGGTGGGGGAGAGTGAGATGGAGAGAGGCAGACTCTTGGCTGAGCGAGGAGCCCGACGCAGGGCTCTACCTCGGGACCCCGACGCAGGGCTCTACCTCGGGACCCCGACGCAGGGCTCTACCTCGGGACCCCGACGCAGGGCTCTATCTCGGGACCCCGAGATCATGACCTGAGCCAAAATCCAGAGTCAAGACACTTAACCGACTGAGCCCCCCAGGCGCCCCTTGTGTCACTTCTTTCACTTAGTGTGATGTTTCAGTTTTCGTCCCAGTTGCAGCACGCATCAGTGCATCATTCCTTTGGGTGGCTGGATAATCTGTCCTATAGTCTGCTGAACAATGACTCCCAAACTCATCCTGGCCCATCCCCGGAATGTGACCTTGTATGGCAAAAGGGACTTTGCAGATGGAATGAACTCAGGATTTGAGATGGGAAGATTATCCTGGATTATGATAAAGATAAGGCTAAAAGCTGAGATCACAGTGTTGCACTTTGGAGATGCAGGGAGGGGCTACCAGTCAAGGAATGCCCTGGCCACTAGAAGCTGAAAAAGACAAGGAAAGAGATTGACCCTTTAGAGCCTAAGGAAGGAACCAGTTCTGCCTCTAGCCAGTGAACCAATTAAGGGCTTGCAGCCTCCAGAACTGTTAAGAGAGTACATTTGTATTATTTTGTTAATTTGTGGTAATTTGTTACAGCAGTCATAGGAAACAAATACAATGGACATAGCACATTTTTTTTAACGATGAATTAATTAAGGGACATTTGGGGGATTTTTTGCACCTTTTGGCCATTGTGAATAATGCTGCTGTGAACATTCATGCACAGGTTTTTGTGTGGACATATTTTCAATTCTCTCGGGTATACGTCTAGGGGCGGGGTTGCTGGGTCATACGGTAACTCTGTTTAACTGGATGAGGTTTGTTTTGCAGACTCTTGTACATCCCGAGTGGCAGTGGCAGGCAAAATGTTTCAAACGGGGCAAGCTGATGGCTGGGCAGATTGAGGGGATTACCATGCGGGAGCTCTGGGGAGGGCAGGCAGTTGGGAAATTCAAGTTGCTATGTCATGCATATGCAGTTTTCAGAGAGCCAAAGGAAATGGGACTGCAGGCACTTTTTTGGTGTATTTATTTGAAAATGGAAGCAGCTATGCTGTTTCCTAAAGCTGGTGCTGCAACAGTGCAGATATGCCTAATTTGGTAAAAAAATAAACTGATAAGGATTTCAAAGGACATTGACAACAGGAGCTGATAAGGGCAGTGTTTGTCAAGTGGATTCAGACAAAACAGTACGGGCCGGTGCCTCCTGCGAGCCTCAGGCCAGGCCCCGGGGTGGGCTCTTTTCCATCCGTTTTGGATTTGGTTCTCACAGAACCCTACTGAGGCAGCCTTGCGCTCCTCCATGTGTCACAAATTGAGGATGACAGTGGAGCTGAGGGAAGGGCAATGTCTGCCCAGGTCACAGAGCTGTCACGTGATGGCGTCAGACTTAAAGCCAGATTGGCCTGTCTTGAACTACTTTTATTTCAGTC
Organism: Callorhinus ursinus; assembly: GCF_003265705.2. Taxonomy (NCBI): domain Eukaryota; kingdom Metazoa; phylum Chordata; class Mammalia; order Carnivora; family Otariidae; genus Callorhinus; species Callorhinus ursinus. The sequence goes on along the minus strand of NW_027397111.1, from coordinate 6,206,277 downwards.
AAAAAAGAAGAGGTTTTCTTCAAGGTACTTGTTTGGGTTTGGAAGTACACACATGGTGCGGCCTCCAGCAGTCAGCTGATCTAACCCTTCTCTGGTTCACTTTACAGCTGGAAGTCCTTCTGAGGGAAATGAGGTAGAGACAAAAGTCTTACTATTCCCCATAGGACCGGCGGGGGGGGGGGGGGGGGGGGCGGACAGAGGAATTCAGCAGTCTGGTAGTGGTTTTTTGTTTTGTTCTGCTCTTTTGTATGTCTGTTTCTTGAGCACCTACTAGAAGCCAGGCTCCTCCCATGGTCCTCACAGCATTATTTGGAGGTACGTATCACCGTCTCCCCTTTCCAGGTGAGAGGAAGGGTATATGGGGAGGTTATGTCCCCTAGATGTCACGGCTGGCAAATATTTGGGTCAGGATCTGAATCCAGGTTTGCCCATTGGAAAACTCTTGCTCTTTTCACCACATAATCTCACCACGTTTCGGTTTGGAATCTGAGACTCAGAAAGATTTAGCATTTTTCTTTCTGGGAAACACGGGGCGGGGGGAGGGGGTGGTGATGTGAGAGAACAGAGAGGTCCAAGCAAATGCCTGAGGAGCCTACACTGACTTCTGAGTTGGTGTGATTTGAGGGAAGGAAGAGGCAGACACACCAAGCTGGGAGGGACCAGAGAGGCTCATCTGGCGCAATTTTGAAGTTCACTCCCAGAAAAGGAGTACAAGGCGGCAGCCTACTGTGCGGATGCAGAAAGAGCGGGAGATGCGGCGCCACATCCTGCTCCATCTACCGGGGCACACTGGAGCAAGAGACTTAATGTGAGCCTTAGTCTATGTACCTAAGGTGGGGATAAGGAGGGCCCTGTGGAAATGAGAAAGGAGACAAGTGGTGGGGTAGCAGGTGTTCAGCAGACCCCAGCTTGCCCAGGCCGAAGGGCTCTAACAAGCAGCCCAACCTGCCCTTGCTGAGTGTTCTTGGAGGCTCTTCTGAGGCCGATGAGCCCACTGGAGGCTGGAGCCTTCTTCCTGCGTCACTGCTGAGAGGCTGGGCTCCCACTCAGGCTCACCAGCCCTGTAGGTCACAGACAGCAGGACCTTGGGTGGACAGGACTTTGGGGGCAAAGAGCTTTGCGGAGTCTGGAAATCCAGCTCAGCGTGTCCTCCGCCTGCAGCCCCGTGAGACTCCAGTAACAAAGACACTGCAGTCCCGCTGGTGGATGCTTCCTTGTTGCTAAGCGACCAAATATTTGATATTAAGTTCCTGTTGATGAAGCTAATTGCAAAGGTTAATTGTCGTCCCAGATGAAAAACGCTCCGGGAATGTATTTAGGAGTTGGTCTCTATGAACTTCTGAGAGCATGTGATTTTTGGAAGAAGCCTGTTTCTCAGATGGTGGCCGGCCATCAGCACTTTGTTTTCATGCTTTGTTTCATTCCTTAGAGTCGAAGTTTTCAAACTTAGCACAGGAGCTGTTCTAGGGGACTCTTAGGAGGAACCTATGCGTAGGGAAAGAGATCCTGGATAGCAAGGAGGGCGTGGTCCCAGCTACGCCCATCGGGGCCACGCCCACTCAGAGCCGCCCCCCCCTCCCCCCGCCGTGGCTACGCTGTGGTCCTAGCTGCCGGTTTCTCATTTCTCCTTTACTAAAGGGCGAGGTCCTGGAGAGGTAAAGCCATGCTTTCTTTCTTTCTTTTTTTTTTTTTTTAAATATTTTATTTATTTATTTGACAGAGAGAGAGCGAGAGAGGGAACACAAGCAGGGGGAGTGGGAGAGGGAGAAGCAGGCTTCCTGTTGAGCAGGGAGCCCGATGTGGGACTCGATCCCAGGACCCTGGGATCATGACCTGAGCCGAAGGCAGACGCTTAACGACTGAGCCACCCAGGCACCCTAAAGCCATGCTTTCTACCTCCGTGTTCCCAGTATCCAGCCTAGAACCGGAGGCAGGGCAAGTGAACAGTGAATGCATCATTCATAAATGACCCCTTAACCAGGCTGGGTCAGGTGAATGCAGCTAAAATACTCGATTCAAAGATCATGAAATGCAGTTTCAACACTGTTCCAGTTGTTGGGTTATGGTCCCTGGGGAAGCAGGTCAGGGGCATGAGAAACGAGAAAATAGTGGGTTTTCATTTTGCCTGCAGTACTTCCTGGTTATGTGACCTTGGGCGGGTGGCTTGCCCCTCCCGGAGGCTCCGTTTCCTGATATTTACATGGGGATGATAGAGCCCACTTGTCCTCTCGGGGCTTTTCTAGGAACTGGTGTTGACTGTATAAAATACATGGTGCAGAGCCTGGCAGAGCAGGAGCTCAATAAATGGTAGTTTTTTTTTTTTTTTTTTTGTATTGTTGTTTTCCAACAAGAGTCTGGAGTGGTCATTGTGGGACAGCCTGCCTCAGGCAAATTCTGACCAGTTCTTGAAGGTTCTAAGAAAAGGCACAGCACCAAAGCCAGAGGCAGGAGTTAGTGGGCACAAAGGAGGAGGGTATGGCTCTCCGAAGCATCTCCAGCAGCATCTTTTCCATTTCACAAATGGGGATTTAAGAGGGCTTTCCTTCCAAGAAGATGCTGAGCCTCTCATTAGAGGGGCTGTGACTGGAGCTGGGGTGATCATGTGGGAGTCACCTGTGGGGACCACTGTGCAGGTGGCTGCATCACAGAGCTTCCGGGCTTCCCGGAATCTGGGTGGGGCTCAGATCCTGACACCTCCATTCGAGTCGGCCACATATTCACTCTTTCCCTCATTTGGCAGGTATTTAGGGAGCCCCCGTCATGTGCCAAGATGAGGGGGTCAGAAGACATGAGTCCTACTTCCAGGGGCTCATAGTCTTATTCAGGGGCTGGCAAACATTTTCTAGAAAGGGCCAGCTAGCAAATATTTTTAGCTTTGTGGACCATATGGTCTCCAGCAATGACTCAACTCTGCCATTGTAGCTTATGAAAGCAGTCACAGGCAATATGGAAATAAATGGGCACGACTGTGTTCCAATAAAACTTTACTTAAAAAACCAAGTTTAGCCCAAGGACTATAGTTTGCTAACCCCTTCGAGAAAGACGAAGTGCGAAACAGATCTTTATAGGTGTCATCACACAGGTGTTACATGGCATAGCAGGGATCCAGACAAGGAAAAATATTTAAGAAACTTCTTGGGGCACCTGGGTGGCTCAGTTGGTTAAGCGACTGCCTTCGGCTCAGGTCATGACCTCAGGGTCCTGGGATCGAGCCCTGCATCAGGCTCCCTGCTCGGCGGGAAGCCTGCTTCTCCCCTTCCCACTCCCCCTGCTTGTGTTCCCTCTCTCGCTGTGTCTCTCTCTGTCAAATAAATAAATACAATCTTTTTTTTTTTTTTTTTTAAAGAAACTTCTTAAAGAAATCAGCTGGCCCGGTTGCCTTTGGGGAAGTCACTCTCTACATCTTAGTTTCTTCGGTGGGATATTAATATTATAGAGATCATAGGATAAATGTGAGGACTTAGACCCCTAACATACTGTCTTGGTCATGGTTATTTCCATAAGCCAACTCAATAAATGTCAGCAATAATAATGGCTAATGTTTTTGAGGGCTTTTTATATGCTAGCCACTCTTTCATGCACTTTATATTTATTGTCTTATTTAAACCTTATAACTATACTAAGAGAGATCTATCATCATTTCTTCCATTTTACATATAAGACTAAGGCACAGCGAGGTTAAATACATCATTTGGTAAGGACACAGCCGGGATTTCAAGACAGACTCCTAAGCCAGAACCACTGCACTCACAATTACCACTGATAGTGTATATTTGGCCGCACTCAAGCCAGGAAGGACAATTGCTCATCAGCAGGCACGTTTCTGTGAGCAGTGCGTGATGGGCCTCATTGCTTATTCTCTGGAGGCAGAGCCCGAACCTAAGCATCTGAGTGATGCCCACACCCTATTACCCTGACACCCAGTGGGTCCTTCCAATGGCGTTCGCCTCAAGGACTCAAGGGCACAGGTGTGTGGTGGTGTCGTCCAGCTCTCTGTACCCGGCAGCACGTCAAGCTTATCAGATCAAGCTTCACTGCTTCCCTATCCTTTTTCCCCTAATATTTAATCACCAGTGACCCTAAAAAAAAAAAAAAGGGTGGGCAATAATATCCTCACTCACTATTTTGGATCCCTCTCTTTAGAGTTAAATTTTCATGCTGTGCCCACAATGGGGGCAAGTGAGCCAACTCTATCAAGACAGAGCCATAAGCACTGTGGACTAAGGATGCCTTTGTCCACTTCTTGACTGATGGCCTCCCAGGGATCAGACCATCTCACTTACGATCCATGCTTTTAGCAGCTAATTGCATTTCTTACCATGCTGCTTCAGACCACGTTACACAAAGTACAGTTCCTGGAAGTCTGACACAGCTTGTCAGAGTAGCGGGGCAGAGCTCATCTTACTGGAACTCTCCCTTCGTCTCTGGAGGGGATTCAGTACAGCAACAATCAGGGGCCCCAGCCCCCGTAGTGTTCCCTGGGCTTCCAGTTAGAGTTGGGGTGTGAGTCAGCCCAAGTCTGTAAGAGACAGCTTGTATCTGGCCCAAGGTCAACTTTCAGAGCACCAGACCCATGTTCAAGGATTGGTGCCTGTGCCCAGCTAGCTCGTAATGATAATAACAATAGATACCATTGACTGAGTTGGATTAAAACCCCTTATGCAACACTTTTAAGCATTGCCTTTCTCCTGTTGCACCTGCTATTGCAATGGCCAGTTCTGTGTGGGCTTTGGCCAATTTTCCACAGGTACATCCTGATAGTTTCTCACCTCAGACGTGTGCATTTGCCACTTGTCTCCTACGCTGGGACTTCTCTATTGATGCCAGTATGAAACGCCACTCTGCACCCCATAAGGGAACACACAAGTGCAAGGGAGTTAGTACCCCATAAGATGAAATGTTGCCCAATCAGAGACAGAAGCCACCAAATACCTTCTTCCCTCATTCCCTCCCCTGAGGGATAGTCCTAAGACAGCTCATATAGCCCAAGAGCTCTCAGACATGCCACTATGATCAAACCTGATAGGACTGCTTCTGTTAGTTATAGCCAGAATCTGGTGGCTACAGTGTGCTCATGCTGGAGGATTTCTTGGCATGGGTCGGGGGGCGGGGGTGGGTATCTAGTCTCTGGAGCAGGGTCTCTCTAGGACAAGAGCTCCCACCATGTGTTGAAGGCATCAGTTTCAATAGTGAAGATGAGCTAGATTGGGCTAAGCCGGAATCAGACAGAGGTAGATTGCTTTAATATCAAAAAGGCCTACCTACATTCTTGACTTTCTGAAGATGTTGAATATTTACTGCCATAAATGTGGAATAAATTGAATGCTACCTTTCTGCTCTAGGATATACCCCCTGCTGCTGCTCCCACGGTTGGCCTATATGGCTTTCTGGACCAAGAGCTAATGGAATATCCGGTCGGAAGGCTATTTTTGGGTGCTCTTACATCAGCACTTGAACAAAAGCTCCCACACAGCCTTTGAAACTCTAGACAAAATAAAATCAGGATAGACCTCGGGCGTGTTCACGTGCGTCTTTGCCATGACTTTGAGCCTGGAATTCATGACTTCATTATGCATGCTTGCAGCAGTGCTAACTAATCTAGGATTTTTTTCTGCCCATGTTGACTGCAGGTCTCTCTTCTGCTGGCTTTAACTAGCAGTGTTTCACTGAGTAGTGACAAATGGGTGTGGCAGTGTCTCTGGGGAGACATGGGGATATAGGAAAGTTAGATTTCACAATTTCCCTTGCAATGTATGTGGCCTCAGACTGGGTTGTAACTTAGGGGATATAGGCAGGTATACACCACTTTCAGTCCTGGCCTTAAAACTCTACGTATGTACTTTTTTTTTTTTTTAAATTTGTCAGAGAGAGCACAAGCTGGTGGAGAGGCAGTCAGAGAGAGAAGCAGGCTTCCCGCTGAGCAAGGAGCCTGATGCGGGGCTGGGTCCCAGGACCCTGCGATCATGACCTGAGCCGAAGGCAGATGCTTAACCGACTGAGCCACCCAGGCGTCCCTCTACGTATGTACCTTTGCCTATACTTTCTCTTTTCTCCCCTCCACCTCACTGAAAGCAAAGTTCTCCGAATGGACGGAGCCCGTTTGAAAAGAACTCAATCCTCCGCACTGCTTGGAGGTAGAGGCCCCCAGGAGAGGCACCTGCCACATGTCAGGCCGTGTTAAGCCCCAGAGATCTGGGATTGCTTGTTACTGGAGCTTAGCTCACTAACACTAACAAAGAAGGGAACAGTGCCCTTCCAGCCCTCTTGCCACCAAGTGGCTCCAAGATGGTTGGGGAGCAGTTCTGTCTCCTCCCTGGTACCCTGTGGCTTGCCAGGCTTTGCCAGCCTGGATCATGACGGAGGCGTGGGAAAGTTTCCCTAAAGGGCGAGGTATGTTTCCGAAGAGCATGTCCTGTGAGCAGAGGGGGTTTGTAACTTACTGTGACCAATCCCTACACGTACAAGGGAAGAACCTCTGAGAAGCAGCCCACACAGCTTCTGACCTCTGTCGTGGTTCCTCCTGGTGCCCTCTCCGATCCATTGGGTTTTCCCTCATCCTTTGTTCCTCACAAGAATTGAGGTGCTGCCCCTCAAATCCTTTAGGTTTGATAAACCAGAGTCCTTTAGCCTGCTTTCTGCTGATAATGGTGATTCTGCTGTCCCTGGGAGGAAGGGGTCAGGGTGCCCACGGGATGGTGTCATGATCTCCTTCCATTCCCCCCTGCCCCTGCAAGGGGCTGTGGCTGATTTCCTCACATGTTCATCTGGGAAGCAAGTGCACCTCTCCACGGGAACCGTACTTTTTTCTCAGAGGCAACCCTAGCACAGACTCATTTGAGAAAAGGACATTTTTCTTGGTTGGAAGTTTTGACCTCATCGCTTTACTAAACAGTGACCCCTTTCATTCCTGTGTGGGGTCTTTGGCTCTTGTCTGGGCCTAGATTAGCTCATCCAGGCCACCAGCTGAGCTACCGACAGCTTATTTTTGCCCTTAGAAGAGGTGACAAACTCTCCTTTTGGAAGGATTGTTCTCAAGTTATTCAACTCTGTTGGGGGGATTCCCAAGTTATTCCTGTACTTTCCCCCAAATTGTATGTACATACCTACCTACCAACACACACACACACACACACACACACACACACACACACACACACACA
>NW_027397111.1:6187026-6199107 GCF_003265705.2 Callorhinus ursinus | reverse complement strand
ACACACACACACACACACACACACACACACACACACACACACACACACACACACACACCCCTGGATGGTAGATAACGTCATTCTTAAGCAGAGCGCACCGGGCACATTTCTGTCTCAGGGTCTTTGCACTTGTGGCTCCCTCTGCTTCAGACACTTTTCTCCCAGATTTCCTCCGGGCTCTTGCCCTTCTCTTGTGCAGGTTGTTTCTCAGACGTCATCTTCTCAGGGAGAAGATCATCCTATAAGATGGCATTCCTCATCCCCCAGAATCCTTATCACCTTCCCCTACTTTATATGACTTCCTAGCACTTACCACATTCTGGCAGGCTATATACTTTACTTATTTGTTATTGTCTGTTTCCCCCAAAGAACATATAAACTCCAAGAAAATAGGGTTTTTATCTGTGTTGTTTCCTCCTCTATCCTTTGCATCTAAAGCAATGCCTGGAATATGGCAGATGCTCAGAAGATAATTGTTAAAGGAATTAATGATCCCTTTTTACAGATAAAGAAGCAAAGTCTCAGAGGGGGTAGTTTGAGCGAGTGTGTGTCAAACCCAGGAATTTCTGCTTCGAAGCGTTTTTATTTTCTGCTCTGACATCAGACGTCGGGCATGTGCACGGTGGCCTGTGTCGTAGGATGATGCAGCCATGAGAAGATCCGCTCTTCATACCAGGCGCCAACGAGCTGCCTGCCCAGTAGCCGTGCTTGGTTTGCAGGGTTTCTGTTCTGCCCGCAGAAGAATTTACCTCGTCAGCAGCCTCCGTGGTGTTTGAAATTGCTTCACCTCTCTGTGGATCAAATACCTTGCCTTTGAGGTAGGTTGTCAAGCCGTGCTTACATTCCATCATGCTCAACAGGCCCGGGGTCAGGCGGTCTGTGACCCTGTTGCCGCTACACGCTCCTTTATTGGTGTGTTGTCTGTGCCTTCCTTCCCCGGTGGCTCGCACTCTGTGAGAGGTGACCTGTGATTAGCTACTCAACATTTGCTGATCAGGATTTCAGCGGCCCCATTCACCTTCACTGCATGCCATAAAGCTTTCCATGGAAGGGATCAAATGTTGCCTGAAATCAACGAGGGCTTTAACAAATGCTGACAAAACCTGTGTCCACCCCCCGAGATTCTGATTCTCTTGGTCTGGGCATTGTCATTTGGAAAATCTCCCCCCGGTGATTCTAAATGTGCAGCCAAGGCTGAGCATGCTGCTGAGATGGGCCACGGAGCCTCTGAGTGGGGAGGGAGAGAACACAGGGCAGCAGAAAGCTGATGCACTTCAGCAACGCTCACGCCTCATTCCCGAACTCTCCTGTAGGTCCTCATCCGACATCCCCCTGGGACCTGGAGACCACAGCCTTCCTAGTTTCGTTGCAGAATTCTGATATTTCTGTTTTCTAGGTGCCCCTCTTACTCCAACCAATGGCAACTCTGGTGAGTCGGAGGTTCTTTCTATTGACCACGTCTGCCTCAGTCTTCTCATCAGGAAAATAGGTGTAACAATCATAGTACTGACACTGTAGGTTTGTTGAGACTTCAGTGAGCTAATATATGTAAATTAGGAGTTAAGTGCCTGGCATGAGCTTACCATTTTTTAAAAAGATTTATTTATTTATTTTAGAGACAGAGCATGGGATGGGGGGGATGGGCAGAGGGAAAGGGAGAGAATCTCAAGCAGACTCCCACTGAGCACGGAGCCCTATGTGGGGCTCGATCTCACAACCCTGAGATCCTGACTTGAGCTGAAATCAAGAGTTGGATGTTTAACCAACGGAGCCACCCAGGCGCTCCTAGCTGCCATTCTTGTTATTAGGCATCTTGCTTATAAAATGCCTTCTCCAGAGTCCTTTGTTATAAGAATTGGTATTGGCTCCCATATAACCTTTCACCTAGATCTTGCATGACTTTTTAAGGGCCTTTGGGTTTGCCATGCCTCTGGCACACTCCAAATGTGTTACAAAGGAAGTTTCATCCTCTGTCTTTTAAAAACTGAATGGCATTATTGTAACTCTTGGGCACCCCGCGGAGAATCTCCTCCTTGGGCATGCACCAGTGTCCCCTGCTTCTGGACTACACCTGCCACAGACCCAGAAGTGCCTCTGGACAGATGCTGCCAAGACCGTGGAAGTGGCCATGGGGGTGGGTAGCAGAGAACTAAGTGGAGGTGCCCAGCCCTGGAAGGGCCCTGGGCGCAGATAGCCCAGGGATCGTGAACCAGCCTAGCCAAGCTGTTTGGTCCAATCACACAGACTAAGATCTCCTGGATCTGGACTCGGAACATTAGTCGTGGGAGCCTGGTAAGCTGGATCCAAACCAGGGTGCAAGTAGCGACATCGTTCCATGGCCTGAGGTGGGTGAAACAAGGTGACTCAGCCAGGGGAGAGAGCACAACCCAAGGGGGGCAGAGAGTGCCATCGTCATTGTCTTCCCCCACCCCCATCGGGAGAGATTGGCAGAGGGGCCCACGTCTGTGGTCCAGACAGACTGATACAGACAGCATCCCCAGCTCCTGAGACTGTCAGCTGGAGGCAGGAGCAGCCTGAATATTTCACAGGGGAGCCCTGTAGTGTGATCAGTCTCAGTGACATATAGGTGGCTGTGGGCACAAGTGACAGGAGACCCAGCTTCAGATTGAGCTCCTGGTGGCAGCGGCTTCCCTCTACTGTGGCTGAAGGCTGTCACGCCCACGCACCTTTGCTTCCTTATCCCGGTCTGCACAGGAAGGAACTGGGACCGCCAGGCTTGCCTTGTGGCTGGCCTAGCCCAGCACCGTCTGAGAGGAGGAGTTGGGTTGCCTTGTTTCCCACCGGGTCTCTAGGGCACAGGAAGGTAGTTGGCATTAGCAGATGCTCTGTAATTATTTGTCGAATAAGTGGATGAATGCATCAATGAATGAATGAATGAATCCCTGTGTAGTGCCATGATGGGAAATCCAGGAAAGGGGTTCCCGTACACATGGCAGGGAGCTGGCGGGTCATAGGGCACAGTGTTGTCAACAAGGTGAGACCCACCCAAAATCACTGGGGTGGGAATGTGCATCAGGGACCAAGATGCTCCCATGCAGTGGGCCTCAAGGGTCTCTGTGAATCATGGCGCCGGGACCCGGGCAGGTTTGGGCCTTTGGATGGGGAATCCGCGGGCCCAGCAGCTGCGGACAGCTGCCAATGGAGGCAGGGCTGACACAGTAATGAAAAAGACATATGGTCCTTTTGAGAGACAGCTAGTTAGTGAAGAAATTGCTCTGGAAGTAGAATATTTTTGAGGTAGCTGCAGAATCCATAGGCTTTAACCATAGATCACATCATATTTTCAAACACATTTCTCTGTGTCGACAATTTCACTTATTCTGCAGATTGTGCCTGATTCAAGTGCCATAATTCCTGCCAATGAGACTGGAGCCGTGTCATTTGGGTTCCCAAATTGGGTTTGTGTATTGCAGCTAAACGGCCATCTCTTCATTTAGAGGAGGTGCAGTTTGAAGATGCACCATCAATCCTGCCGTGATGATAGATGAGAGACCCCCAGTCTGGCAGGGCCTCCCCCAAGCAGAGCTGGCCGCACACCTGGCAGGCCCTGTCTGCACCTGCTGGTAGTGTTATCTCATGTGTGCCCGTGTGCTGTGGGGATGGCAAGAGGGGCCTGCAGCCACTGGTGGGCTGAGGGGGCAGATGGAAAGAGTCCAGAACTCCAGGGTCATATCTAGCTGCCTCCAACGTTCCTCAAGCCACACTTCAGGAGGACCTGCAGAAGGCAGAGACACTGGGATGCTCTGAACCCCAGGCCGATCTCCCAGGGACCTTGGATATCTGTTTGAGGCAAGGCACCTGCAGGGATGGGGAGCCTGATTGAGTCAGGCTTCATGAGGTCACAGGAGGACACGTGCCCAGACATGCTGCAGTGATGCTTTAAATATAAAGACCTACGAATTAAAAGTAAATGGATAGAGAAAGATATACCAGGCGAACACTAACCAAAAGAAAGCAGGAGTAGCTGTATTAATTTCAGACAGAGCAGACTTCAGACCAAGGAAAGTTACCAGGGACAAAGAAGGGCCTTACATAATAATAAATATGTCAATTCTCTAAGAAGATATAACAATCCTTAATACGTATGCTACTAACAGCAGAGCGTCAAAAGTATTGTCATGTAGTTGTATGGACTGTTTCTGATCCATACTCTTAACTCCTGCCCACACTGTTATCCCTCTGAAAATGGAATGCAAGAAAATTTAGTTACATTCAGAGCTGTCAATGGTCTGAGATGCAATAGTTCAGACTCAGGGTTGAAACAAGGGGTTTGTTCACGGAATTAAGGGATAAGGTTTGGCTTTCATAGAGGGAGGATTGCTTTATATCAGAGCAACATTCGGAGCTGAGAAAATCAGCAAGAGCGGAGACCTGAATGCTCTTGCTGGTGGTTCAGGAGAGAATGGAGAGAACAGGTAAAAGCTGTTTCAGATAAGCTAGAGCTGACGTCTCTTTCCTTCGCCTCCTCCAAGAAGAGCTGGGGCTAGGTCTCAGGGACGGACTAGGCCAATGCTCGCTCCTCTGGGAGAGAAGGAATCAATAAGAACATCTCCAACAAAGTCTTCTTACATTTAAGCTGGCTTTGTTACCGCCTTTGCTCCCATGTAGACCAGCATGGAAGATAAAAAATTGTAAAAGTGTCAGCTCAAATATGTTTCATTCTTCCTCAAATGGCAATTCTCAGCATGTCACAGAGATGCTGGTTAACTCAGTAGCGTAACAGATGGGGCATATGAGCTCAAAATTATGGTGAAAATTTTCTGAAGATCCATTAGCTTCATATGAGCGAGCCACAGATGCTATTGGTGTGGTTTGATGAGTAATAAATACGTACATACATACATACTTGTTTTCTTTAGATGATTAATTCCTGAGGCAGAACCTCTTGTTTTATTTTCTCCCCCAGAGCCTGCTTGTTGTGAATTCTTAGAAACAATGTTTTAAAGAGACTCAGCTTGGGTATTTGAGCTGTTGAGTCTCTCGGCAAAGCAGTCCTGACTGACCTTTTGGCATGGGATGACTCAAAGTAACAAAGGTTCCTGTGCTCTGTGGCTGGAGAGACCACCTCTGCCTCTCCTGGGCTGAGCCATGTTAGTGGCCAACCTACAGAGAGCACACGGGGTGCAGGCAGAGCTTCGTGCTTTCCTTCCAGCATTCCCTGTTCCTTCTTACCCCGCCCTGCACGGAGTGGGCACCTGGCCTTATGGTTGGGCAGGACCAGGAGGCAGTTCCGACTGGCAAACACTGGGCTGTCCTCCGGATTGTCGCTTGTCCTGCTGACTAAGCCTTTCTTACTGAATCTTATGTATGTGGATTCCTGTTCCCTTAGGATTCATTTTTTCCAAAAAGCTCTTCAGAGTTTCATGTAAGCAGCCTTCTGTGTGCCTGGCCCCACCAATCCAATTGGTGAAGAATAAGAATAATAGCAGCTGGGTGCCCGGGTGGCTCAGTTGGTTAGGTGTCTGCCTTCAACTCAGGTCATGATCCCGGGGTCCTGGGATCGAGCCCTGCATCGGGCTCCTTGCTCAGCGGGGAGCCTGCTTCTTTCTCTTCCTTTGCCCCCCCACCCCGCTCCTGCGCACGAGCTCCCTCTCTCTCTCAAATAAATAAATAAAATCTTAAAAAAAAAAAAAAGAATAATAGCACTTAATGTTTATTGAGTACAGGTCTTCTTCCACTTGAGGTGGGGTTACGTCCCCGGAAACCCACCGTATGGTGAAAATGCATTTACTGCACCTAACCTACCGAACACCGTAGCTTAGACTACCCTCCCTTAAACGTGCTCAGAACACCGACACTAGCCTACCGTTAGGCCAAATCATCTCACACAAAGCCTGTTTTATAATAAAATGTTGAATATCTCATGCAACTTACTGAATCCTGTACCATGAAAATCAGAATGGCTGTGTGGCCACAGAATGGCCATGCATGTGTTGGTTGCTCGCCCTCGCGATGGAGCCGCTGACTGGGAGCCGTGGCTGGCTGCCACTGCCCAGCGTCCTGGGAGAGGATCATACCGCATATCGCTAGTCTGGGAAAAGAGCAAAATTCCAAATTCCAAGCATGGTTTCTACTGACCAGACTTTGCTTTTGCACCATCATAAAGTTGAAAAATCCATTGTAAGCCAGGGACTATCTGTATTTGCTCTGTTCCAGATACCGTGTTAAGCGTTTTATATACTTTAATTGATTCAATTCTCAAAATAACCTGTTAGCTAAGATTCTTTTGATTACAAATTACAGAAACTTCAATTAAAGCCGGCTTATACGTAAGAGGCAATTTATTGACTTATGTCACTGAGAAGTCCAATACAAGCACATACCAAAATGAAACAAACAAAATAATGACATGGTTACCTCTGCGTGGATCTTGGTTATTTTCTCTTCTCCTTTTTATGTTCCATATTATGTATTTGTTTACACTAGGCATTTGCTATTTTTTATAATCAGAGACACTTTACTTGAAAGGAGGTTATATAGCATTCTCCACATTGTCTCGTATTATCAGCTGGGACTCTTCTTCCCTGGACTACGATGTCCTCAAGGACAAGGACTTTTCCTTATGTGTCTTTGTAGCACCTTCCTTGCCATTTCAATTTGTGCTCAAAGATATATGTAAGGTGGATTAAATTCACATGTCTCATAAGGAAGTTTTTGCAGTTCCAATTCTTTCAGAAGATGGATGATAATGAGAGAGTAGTTTACACTTGATCCAATACATGATTTCTCAGGACAAACCATGTAACCTCAAATGGAGGTAATAATCCCAGGTTATAGGGAAGCTCAAATGAGTTAGAGCCCTTTGTGAGCTGTAAAATTCTGTCTACCTGGCAGTTGGTAATGGCTTGGGTTTATAGTCTTCTCATTCCAAAGCCTCTATCCAAGGTGAGTCATGTCTATTTCTAGATTTTCTACGAACCATCATTATCTCTTGATGAAAAGATATGGTAGAGGAGAGAGAAGCTGGGAACATCAATTTGGGACACATTATTAATCCCCTGCCATGTGCACGCTCCACACCCACATATCCTACTGTCAGATTGTCAGAGTCTTCTGACGTCTCCTTCTGGAAAACTTGAAGGGCTCTCAAAATCAATAGGTTTGAGACCGAGTTCAGGATCTTGCCTCTAAAACTTGTTCTCTTGAAGTGTTCTCCATCCCAGTGAATCTTTCCACCTTCCACTCTTCTCTCTTCCTCACGCTCCATATTCACACCACTGCTGTGATCTGTCTGCTTCACTTGCTATATGTCTCTGGAATTAATTCTTCTCCCTGTCTTGACGGCCATGACCCTAGTCCAAGCTACCATCACCCCACCTCCTACTTGATCTCCCCATGGAAGGGTTTCCGTTCCTCCAATCAATTCCACATGGTGGCCCAACACAACTCTGATCATGTCACCTGCTCCAACTCTTCAGTGGCTTCCTCACTCTGAGTGTCCAGGCCCCATCTTTAACCAATATGACACATCCCCTGCGTGGTAGGGTACCACCTCCCTTCAACCCTCATCTGCTACCCCTTCGCTCTTTCAGCTCCCCCTACATGAGCTTCCTTACAGGCCCTCCCACCTGCCTCTCCATGGGCTGCTCCCCCAGAATGGAAGGCCATTCCTCTATCCTCCAGTTAATCCTTCACAAGATATGTAACATCTCAAATGGCACGTCTTTAGCATCTGTCTCTTATTTCCCTGACTAGGTTAATCTGCCTTTTATCTTCCATCAGAATTCTGTGTGTCTTCTTCTTAGTACCTGCTACAGTTGCAATTTTACATCATTTGTTTAATTACTTGATTAATATTTGTATTTTCTACCAGATTGTAAAGTCTCTGAGGGCAGTGACTGCATCTCTTTTTATTCCCTGTTGGATCCTCAGCATACAGCACCCAGCAGATGATTGATCCACATGTGTCAAATGGATGGATGAACGAACACATGGGTTGATGCCAGGCACTGTGCTAGGAGCTAGGGAGGCCAGAAAAATCAAGTAATGTGGTTACCCTCAAAGTTCTCGTAGCCTAGAAGGAGGGACAGTATGGGTAGATAGATGACTTCAAGAGATCTGTGGAGACCTTGGATGGGAATAAAATACATACAAATGGGAATGGAAACAGGCCCTGTCACACCAGTGTCCCAAGAACTAATGTGTACACACATACACATACACAGAACATGGCAACACATACATGCACACAAATATGTATATATTCACAGATGTAGAGCCTCATTCCACAACATATTCCCAAGCACCACTTAGGGACGTGAATAGCACCCTTCTGCACATGGGCACGTGTGCACAAGCAAGCATACCACCCTACATCCACAAACACGTCATGCCTGCCCTCGTATGCACGCTCACACACACACGGGGGCACACATACACACTCACCCAGGCAAAGCAGATATTGGTCTTTTATTTACAGGGATGGGAGTCCCAAGGTTTTAAGGATGGGTCAACATGTGGGTGGAGTCTCTGAGAGGGATTATCCCATAGCCAGAGCAGTGTCCCAAGCAGGAGGGTCCTGGCGAGGCCAATAGGGGGTCCAGGCCCAGGCCTAGCAGGGCTGCAGCCCCAGTGGGAATGGATCGTTCCCCCAGAGTCTGAGGTGGATGGTCCACGTTACACCCACTTGGTTCCATGTCTGGGAGTCCAGGCTGCAGCTCAGGGTCATCCTGAAACTCAGATGCTGAGCCTGTGGTGGGCAGAATTGGCCTAAATCCTCACCCACTGGGAAGGCAGCAGCCAAACACATTCCCTCCATTCTCTCCTTTCTCCCTCCCTCCCTTTCTTCCTTTGATCTGATACTGGGGACACTGAGGGAGGAAGCAGGGTCGCTGCTGTCACAGAGCCCACGGGCAGGCACAGCCTGTGGCCAATCACAGGGCAGGGCAGAGGGGCACTAGCCTGGTCCTGGAGGCTTGGGACTGCTTTCAGAAGAGATAGATTTTAAGCCGAATCCCAAAGGACTGGTAAGCACTAGCTCGGTGATCCTGATCAGGGACATCTGCAGCAAGGAGGTCCCAAATCTGCATTTTACAAACACTCTAGTAATTCAAATTGGGGTAGAGGTAGGCGTGGGGATGGATCACATGCTGAGAAATATTGATGTGGGGGATTAGGGAGGGAGACAGGTGAGGGGGCTTCAGTGACAGTCAGAGTGGAGGGGGTGGTCGTCTTTTAAATGCTAGACATTCCGGATGGCCACTCCATGCCATGTCTCTTTGCACAGACTAAAGAAGGGGATACCCTCCCAGGACGCAGACCTGACTCCTGGCGGCCAAGGCTCCGAGCTGAGCTTTGTCCCCAGTGGGAGAAGCTACGAAGGCCTCGCTTTAATGTTGGTGGGTTTCCCCCTGACTACAAGCAAGTTTCATAAAGCCCGCATAAGTGCAACACATGGCCTGCTCCTCTATCAGTGAGTCCCCTTTGCTCTAGCCGGGCAGAGACATCTGGTCCCCCTGACAGTCTTGGGCAGGGGAGGCGTGCAAAGTCATGGGAAGTCAGCCTGCCTATTCCACCTTTGCTTTGGAGGAGTGGGCTATGTCCTGGAGGTCAGGGAGGTGAGAGCCAAGGGAAGACCTGAGGGCAGATGTGAGACAGATCCCTTCACTCCCAAGAGATACAGATGAAGGGCAGTGACCATGTTTTAATTCTACCCTTTTCTCTCTCTTACTCTTCACATTCTGTCATTCATCAGGCTTGATCCTTTCTTTTCTCTCCTTCCCTTTCCCACACCATTACTCTTTTTTTTTTTTTAAAGATTTTATTTATTATTTATTTGACAGAGAGAGACACAGCGAGAGAGGGAACACAAGCAGGGGGAGTGGGAGAGGGAGAAGCAGGCTTCCCACCGAGCAGGGAGCCCGATGCGGGGCTCGATCCCAGGACGCTGGGATCATGACCTGAGCCGAAGGCAGACACTTAACGACTGAGCCACCCAGGCGCCCCTCACACCATTACTCTTAAGTCAACCCTAACTCTTCTTTCTTGCTGGCATTTCCTTCTCCTGCCTTTTCCTCAGAAAACTCCTATTCACCCAACAAAGCCCAGATGATGATTTCTACCTCTTCTCTGTGGCATTCTTTGACTGTCTCAGGCAGGCTACACACACAAACACACACACACACACACACACACAAACACACACACAGCATATCTACATGAGAAACAATAACAGCACTGGTCTTGCGGTCTGAAGACCTAGATAGGAATCCAAACTATTTCACTTTCTCTTACTAGTTCTGAGATGTTGGGCAAGTTATCGATCCTAACTGAACCTCTTCCTTTCCTCATCTGTAAAATGGGTACATAATATTACCTCCTGGACTATTGTAAGTCTTAATAAGACAGACGTCAAGATGGATATGTAGACTAGAAACGCGCATCATAAACGTCCCGTTGTTGAATTGCTTTTACTTCTGAGCACATTACACCCTGATGTCTCCCACCCTACTTAACACTTCCCTTTAGCTGGTGAGTGCCCCGCAGGAGACAACTGGCTCTCGGCCCTTTTGCTCTGTGCCTGCACCCAGGGACCTACAAAGGACAGCCAGCTGAGTACATGACCCTGCAATCCCTCGTCACCCCGTCAAAAAGGCCTTTTTGAGTTTGGCCCACTTGGTGAGGTTTGGACACGCTGTTTTTACTCAGTGTCCCCAGTTTGGCCAGTCTGCCCCGGGGTTAAAGTAGAGGAAAGAGAACTTTCTTCCCCTCCTAGGCCCTTCTGCCTCCGGTGGTTTTCCTTAGACCCTCAGTCAGCTTCCCTGACTGTGGTTCTCATGTGTGGGCACATGGGTCCAGAGCTCTGAGCATCCTGTCCTCTGCTCGCCCTTCCCCCAGGCCTGCCTTTCCCTGCGGGCCGCCTGCCTGTCTTGCTGTTAACATCGAAGGACAAATGCAATCCTATATTTCAAAGTCATCGGGCAGATTTGATTAATTTTGGAAATGAGCAACACGAAGATTCATCACAAACTTTCAGGTATGAGCAGCAGTAAACAAAACCAGAGCATGGAGCGCTATTTATTTATTAAAACAGTAAATTGAACGGAAATGGGCTATTTATTTTGCACAATGTCTTCCACAGAAATAATTGGCTCATTAATCACACTCTCGCTGTGGTCACGTTCAGAAGGTCAGGCTCACCGGGGAATTGAAACAGCGGCGGTGTGTACAGCCCCGGCGGCGCGTGAAGCCCAGTGAGGCTGGCTCCTGGGGGCCCGGGCATGTCCCGTGGATCCGGCATCACAGGAAGGCAGCCAGGCGGCTGGAAGGCAGTGTGGCACCGTGGCTATGGCCACAGACGGGCAGCAGGGGGCCTGCGGTCAAATTCTGGCTACTGCCACTTCCTGGCTGTATGACCTTGGGCAAGCTAGTTCACCTCCGTGCCTTGACTTCTTCATCTATAAAATGATGCTAGTAAGGAACCTAACTTGTAGGGTACCAGGAGTTTGAGTGAGTTGGCAAAGCACTAGCACGGGTCCGGGGCAGGTTTGTGCTCTTACGGATGTTAGTTGTATTTGCTCGTTTGGTCCAGGCAGAGCCTCAGGCTGGGGCACCCTGGTGTCAATGGAAGCTTGGAGCATAAGGTTACTGCGGGGTTCCCAGGGCCCCCAGGGGAGGCAGACTAGTACAGCAGAGGCTAAGAGGTCAGGCTCTGCAGTCAGCCTCCTTGGGTACAAATCCAACCTCTGTCTCTTACTGGTTATATGTCCTCATAAAATGATTTGGCTTTTCTGTGCCTGAGTGCCCTTCCTTCCTTCCTTCCTTCCTTCTTTACTTCCTTCCTTCCTTCTTTCCTTCCTTCCTTCCTTCCTTCCTTCTTTCCTTCCTTCCTTCCTTTCTTCTTTCCTTCCTTCCTTCCTTCCTTTCTTCCTTCCTTCCTTCCTTCTTTCCTTCTTTCCTTCCTTCCTTCCTTCTTTCCTTCTTTCCTTCCTTCCTTCCTTCCTTCCTTCCTTCCTTCCTTCTTTCCTTCCTTCCTTCTTTCTTTCCTTCCTTCTTTCCTTCCTTCCTTCTTTCCTTCCTTCCTTCCTTCCTTCCTTCCTTCCTTCCTTCTTTCCTTCCTTC